>NW_027669759.1:0-113180 GCF_964146895.1 Miniopterus schreibersii | reverse complement strand
GTTATTTTGAGGGGTAGGCTTAGAGAGACGGTTAGGGTTAGGATTGGACCTAGGATTAAGGTTATGTTGAGGGCTAGGGTTAGAGAGACGGTTAGGGTTAGGATTAGACCTAGGGTTAGGGTTATGTTGAGGGCTAGGGTTAGAGAGTCGGTTAGGGTTAGGATTGGACCTAGGGTTAGGGTTATGTTGAGGGCTAGGGTTTGAGAGACGGTTAGTGTTAGGATTGGACCTAGGTTTAGGGTTATGTTGACGGCTAGGGATAGAGAGACGGTTAGGGTTAGGATTGGACCTAAGGTTTGGGTTATGTTGAGGGCTAGGGTTAGAGAGACGGTTAGGGTTAGGATTGGACCTAGGGTTCGGGTTATGTTGAGTGGTAGTGTTAGAGAGAGTGTTAGGGTTAGGATTGGACCTAGGGTTAAGATTATGTTGAGGGCTAGGGTTAGAGAGACGGTTAGGGTAAGGATTGGACCTAGGGTTAGGGTTAGGTTGAGGGCTAGGTTTAGAGAGATGGTTAGGGTTAGGATTGGAACTAGGGTTAGCATTATGTTGAGGGCTAGGGTTAGAGAGACGGTTAGGGTTAGGATTGGACCTAGGGTTAGGGTTATGTTGAGGGCTAGGGTTAGAGAGTCGGTTAGGGTGAGGATTGGACCTAGGGTTAGGGTTATGTTGACGGCTAGGGTTAGAGAGACGGTTAGGGTTAGGATTGGACCTAGGGTTAGGGTTATGTTGAGGGCTACGGTTAGAGAGACGGTTAGGGTTAGGATTGGTCCTAGGGTTAGGGTTATGTTGAGGGCTAGGGTTAGAGAGACGGTTAGGGTTAGGATTGGACCTAGGGTTAGGGTTATGTTGAGGGCTAGGGTTAGAGAGGCGGTTAGGGTTAGGATTGGACCTAGGATTAGGGTTATGTTGAGGTCTAGGGTTAGAGAGGCGGTTAGGGTGAGGATTGGACCTAGAGTTAGGGTTATGGTGAGGGCTAGGGTTAGAGAGGCGGTTAGGGTGAGGATTGGACCTAGAGTTAGGGTTATGTTGTGGGCTAGGGTTAGAGAGATGGTTAGGGTTAGGATTGGACCTAGGGTTAGAGTTATGTTGAGGTCTAGGGTTAGAGAGACAGTTAGGGTTAGGATTGGACCTAGGGTTAGGGTTATGTTGAGGGTTAGGGTTAGAGAGACGATTAGGGTGAGGATTGGACCTAGAGTTAGGGTTATGTTGAGGGCTAGGGTTAGAGAGACTGTTAGGGTTAGGATTGGACGTAGGGTTAGGGTTATGTAGAGGGCTAATGTTAGAGACACGGTTAGGGTTAGGATTGGACGTAGGGTTAGGGTTATGTTGAGGACTAGGGTTAGAGAGACGGTTACGGTTAGGATTGGACCTAGGGTTAGGGTTATGTTGAGGGCTAGGGTTAGAGAGACGGTTAGGGCTAGGATTGGACCTAGGGTTAGGGTTATGTTGAGGGCTAGGGTTAGAGAGACGGTTAGCGTTATGATTGGACGTAGGGTTAGGGTTATGTTGAGGGCTAGGGTTAGAGAGACTGTTAGGGATAGGATTGGACGTAGGGTTAGGGTTATGTTGAGGGCTAGGGTTAGAGAGATGCTTAGGGTTAGGATTGGACCTAGGGTTAGGGTTAGGTTGAGGACCAGGGTTAGAGAGACGGTTAGGGTGAGGATTGGACCTAGGGTTAGGGTTATGTTGAGGGCTAGGCTTAGAGAGGCGGTTAGGGTGAGGATTGGACCTAGGGTTAGGGTTATGTTGAGGGCCAGGGTTAGAGAGACGCTTAGGGTGAGGATTGGACCTAGGGTTAGGGTTATGTTGAGGGCTAGGTTTAGAGAGAGGGTTAGGGTTATGATTGGACCTAGGGTTAGGATTATGTTGAGGGCTAGGGTTAGAGAGACGGTTAGGGTTAGGATTGGACCTAGGGTTAGGGTTATGTTGAGGGCTAGGGTTAGAGAGTCGGTTAGGGTGAGGATTGGACCTAGGATTAGGGTTATGTTGACGGCTAGGGTTAGAGAGACGGTTAGGGTTAGGATTGGACCTAGGGTTAGGGTTATGTTGAGGGCTACGGTTAGAGAGACGGTTAGGGTTAGGATTGGTCCTAGGGTTAGGGTTATGTTGAGGGCTAGGGTTAGAGAGACGGTTAGGGTTAGGATTGGACCTAGGGTTAGGGTTATGTTGAGGGCTAGGGTTAGAGAGGCGGTTAGGGTTAGGATTGGACCTAGGATTAGGGTTATGTTGAGGTCTAGGGTTAGAGAGGCGGTTAGGGTGAGGATTGGACCTAGAGTTAGGGTTATGGTGAGGGCTAGGGTTAGAGAGGCGGTTAGGGTGAGGAATGGACCTAGAGTTAGGGTTATGTTGTGGGCTAGGGTTAGAGAGATGGTTAGGGTTAGGATTGGACCTAGGGTTAGAGTTATGTTGAGGTCTAGGGTTAGAGAGACAGTTAGGGTTAGGATTGGACCTAGGGTTAGGGTTATGTTGAGGGTTAGGGTTAGAGAGACGATTAGGGTGAGGATTGGACCTAGAGTTAGGGTTATGTTGAGGGCTAGGGTTAGAGAGACTGTTAGGGTTAGGATTGGACGTAGGGTTAGGGTTATGTAGAGGGCTAATGTTAGAGACACGGTTAGGGTTAGGATTGGACGTAGGGTTAGGGTTATGTTGAGGACTAGGGTTAGAGAGACGGTTACGGTTAGGATTGGACCTAGGGTTAGGGTTATGTTGAGGGCTAGGGTTAGAGAGACGGTTAGGGCTAGGATTGGACCTAGGGTTAGGGTTATGTTGAGGGCTAGGGTTAGAGAGACGGTTAGCGTTATGATTGGACGTAGGGTTAGGGTTATGTTGAGGGCTAGGGTTAGAGAGACTGTTAGGGTTAGGATTGGACGTAGGGTTAGGGTTATGTTGAGGGCTAGGGTTAGAGAGATGCTTAGGGTTAGGATTGGACCTAGGGTTAGGGTTAGGTTGAGGACCAGGGTTAGAGAGACGGTTAGGGTGAGGATTGGACCTAGGGTTAGGGTTATGTTGAGGGCTAGGCTTAGAGAGGCGGTTAGGGTGAGGATTGGACCTAGGGTTAGGGTTATGTTGAGGGCCAGGGTTAGAGAGACGGTTAGGGTGAGGATTGGACCTAGGGTTAGGGTTATGTTGAGGGCTAGGTTTAGAGAGAGGGTTAGGGTTATGATTGGACCTAGGGTTAGGGTTATATTGAGTGCTAGGGTTAAAGAGACGGTTAGGGTTAGGTTGGACCTAGGGTTAGGGTTATGTTGAGGGCTAGGGTTAGAGAGACGGTTAGGGTGAGGATTGGACCTAGGTTTAGGGTTAAGTTGAGGGCTAGGGTTAGAGAGATGCTTAGGGTTAGGATTGGACCTAGGGTTAGGGTTAGGTTGAGGGCTAGGGTTAGAGAGACGGTTAGGGTTAGGATTGGACCTAGGGTTAGGGTTATGTTGATGGCTAGGGTTAGAGGGACGGTTAGGGTGAGGATTGGACCTAGAGTTAGGGTTATGTTGAGGGCTAGGGTTAGAGAGACTGTTAGGGTTAGGTATGGACGTAGGGTTAGGGTTATGTAGAGGGCTAAGGTTAGAGAGACGGTTAGGGTTGGGATTGGACGTAGGGTTAGGGTTATGTTGAGGGCTAGGGTTAGAGAGATGCTTAGGGTTAGAATTGGACCTAGGGTTAGGGTTAGGTTGAGGGCAAGGGTTAGAGAGACGGTTAGGGTTAGGATTGGACCTAGGGTTAGTGTTAGGTTAGGGCTAGGGTTAGGGAGGCGGTTAGGGTGAGGATTGGACCTAGGGTTAGAGTTATGTTGAGGGCTAGGGTTAGAGAGATGGTAAGGGTTAGGATTGGACCTAGGGTTAGAGTTATGTTGCGGTCTAGGGTTAGAGAGACATTTAGGGTTAGGATTGGACCTAGGGTTAGGGTTATGTTGAGGGCTAGGGTTAGAGAGATGCTTAGGTTTAGGATTGGCCCTAGAGTTAGGGTTAGGTTGAGGGTTAGGGTTAGAGAGACTGTTAGGGTTAGGATTGGACCTAGGGTTAGGGTTAGGTTGAGTGCTAGGGTTAGAGAGACGGCTAGGGTTAGGATTGGACCTAGGGTTAGAGTTATGTTGAGGGCTAGGGTTAGAGAGACGGTTAGGGTTAGGATTGGACGTAGGGTTAGGGTTATGTAGAGGGCTAAGGTTAGAGAGACGGTTAGGGTTAGGATTGGACGTAAGGTTAGGGTTATGTTGAGGGCTAGGTTTAGAGAGATGCTTAGGGTTAGAATTGGACCTAGGGTTAGGGTTAGGTTGAGGGCTAGGGTTATAGGGACGGTTAAGGTTAGGATTGAACCTAGGGCTAGGGTTATGTTGAGGGCTAGGGTTAGAGAGACGGTTAGGGTGAGGATTGGACCTAGGGTTAGGGTTATGTTGAGGGCTAGGGTTAGAGAGACGGTTAGGGTGAGGATTGGACCTAGAGTTAGGGTTTTGTTGAGGGCTAGTGTTAGAGAGACTGTTAGGGTTAGGATTGGACGTAGGGTTAGGGTTATGTTGAGGGCTAAGGTTAGAGAGACTGTTAGGGTTAGGATTGGACCTAGGGTTAGGGTTATGTTGAGGGCTAGGGTTAGAGAGACGGTTAGGGTTAGGATTGGACCTAGGGTTAGGGTCATGTTGAGGGCTAGGGTTAGAGAGACGGTTAGCGTTATGATTAGACCTAGGGTTAGGGTTATGTTGAGGGCTAGGGTTAGAGAGACGGTTAGCGTTTTGATTGGAACTAGGGATAGGGTTATGTTGAGGGCTAGGGTTAGAGAGAAGGTTAGGGTGAGGATTGGACCTAGGGTTAGGGTTATGTTGAGGGCTAGGGTTAGAGAGACGGTTAGGGTGAGGATTGGACCTAGGGTTAGGGTTATGTTGAGGGCTAGGGTTAGAGAGGCGGTTAGGGTGAGGATTGGACCTAGGGTTAGGGTTATGTTGAGGGCCAGGGTTAGAGAGACGGTTAGTGTGAGGATTGGACCTAGGGTTAGGGTTATGTTGAGGGCTAGGGTTAGAGAGAGGATTAGGGTTATGATTGGACCTAGGGTTAGGGTTATATTGAGTGCTAGGGTTAAAGAGACGGTTAGGGTTAGGATTGGACCTAGGGTTAGGGTTATGTTGAGGGCTAGGGTTAGAGAGACGGTTAGGGTGAGGATTGGACCTAGGTTTAGGGTTAAGTTGAGGGCTAGGGTTAGAGAGATGCTTAGGGTTAGGATTGGACCTAGGGTTAGGGTTAGGTTGAGGGCTAGGGTTAGAGAGACGGTTAGGGTTAGGATTGGACCTAGGGTTAGGGTTATGTTGAGGGCTATGGTTAGAGGGACGGTTAGGGTGAGGATTGGACCTAGAGTTAGGGTTATGTTGAGGGCTAGGGTTAGAGATACTGTTAGGGTTAGGATTGGACGTAGGGTTAGGGTTATGTAGAGGGCTAAGGTTAGAGAGACAGTTAGGGTTAGGATTGGACCTAGGGTTAGGGTTATGTTGAGGGCTAGGGTTAGAGAGACGGTTAGGGTTAGGATTGGACCTAGGGTTTGGGTTATGTTGAGGGCTAGGGTTAGAGAGACGGTTAGGGTTAGAAATGGACCTAGGGTTAGGGTTATGTTGAGGGCTAGGGTTAGAGAGAGGGTTAGGGTTAGGATTGGACCTAGGGTTAGGGTTATGTTGAGGGCTAGGGTTAGAGAGACGGTTAGGGTTAGGATTGTACCTAGGGTTAGGGTTAGGTTGAGTGCTAGGGTTATAGAGACGGTTTGGGTTAGGATTGGACCTAGGGTTAGGGTTATGTTGAGGGCTAGGTTTTGAGAGATGGTTAGGGTTAGGATTGGACCTAGGGTTAGGGTTATGTTGAGGTCTAGGGTTAGAGAGACAGTTAGGGTTAGGATTGGACCTAGGGTTAGGGTTATGTTGAGGGCTAGGGTTAGAGAGACGGTTAGGGTGAGGATTGGACCTAGGGTTAGGGTTATGTTGAGGGCTAGGGTTAGAGAGACGGTTAGGGTGAGGATTGGACCTAGAGTTAGGGTTTTGTTGAGGGCTAGTGTTAGAGAGACTGTTAGGGTTAGGATTGGACGTAGGGTTAGGGTTATGTTGAGGGCTAAGGTTAGAGAGACTGTTAGGGTTAGGATTGGACCTAGGGTTAGGGTTATGTTGAGGGCTAGGGTTAGAGAGACGGTTAGGGTTAGGATTGGACCTAGGGTTAGGGTCATGTTGAGGGCTAGGGTTAGAGAGACGGTTAGCGTTATGATTAGACCTAGGGTTAGGGTTATGTTGAGGGCTAGGGTTAGAGAGACGGTTAGCGTTTTGATTGGAACTAGGGATAGGGTTATGTTGAGGGCTAGGGTTAGAGAGAAGGTTAGGGTGAGGATTGGACCTAGGGTTAGGGTTATGTTGAGGGCTAGGGTTAGAGAGACGGTTAGGGTGAGGATTGGACCTAGGGTTAGGGTTATGTTGAGGGCTAGGGTTAGAGAGGCGGTTAGGGTGAGGATTGGACCTAGGGTTAGGGTTATGTTGAGGGCCAGGGTTAGAGAGACGGTTAGTGTGAGGATTGGACCTAGGGTTAGGGTTATGTTGAGGGCTAGGGTTAGAGAGAGGGTTAGGGTTATGATTGGACCTAGGGTTAGGGTTATATTGAGTGCTAGGGTTAAAGAGACGGTTAGGGTTAGGATTGGACCTAGGGTTAGGGTTATGTTGAGGGCTAGGGTTAGAGAGACGGTTAGGGTGAGGATTGGACCTAGGTTTAGGGTTAAGTTGAGGGCTAGGGTTAGAGAGATGCTTAGGGTTAGGATTGGACCTAGGGTTAGGGTTAGGTTGAGGGCTAGGGTTAGAGAGACGGTTAGGGTTAGCATTGGACCTAGGGTTAGGGTTATGTTGAGGGCTATGATTAGAGGGACGGTTAGGGTGAGGATTGGACCTAGAGTTAGGGTTATGTTGAGGGCTAGGGTTAGAGAGACTGTTAGGGTTAGGATTGGACGTAGGGTTAGGGTTATGTAGAGGGCTAAGGTTAGAGAGACAGTTAGGGTTAGGATTGGACCTAGGGTTAGGGTTATGTTGAGGGCTAGGGTTAGAGAGACGGTTAGGGTTAGGATTGGACCTAGGGTTTGGGTTATGTTGAGGGCTAGGGTTAGAGAGACGGTTAGGGTTAGAAATGGACCTAGGGTTAGGGTTATGTTGAGGGCTAGGGTTAGAGAGAGGGTTAGGGTTAGGATTGGACCTAGGGTTAGGGTTATGTTGAGGGCTAGGGTTAGAGAGACGGTTAGGGTTAGGATTGGACCTAGGGTTCGGGTTATGTTGAGGGCTAGGGTTAGAGAGACGGTTAGGGTGAGTATTGGACCTAGGGTTAAGGTTATGTTGAGGGCTAGGGTTAGAGAGACGCTAGGGTGAGGATTGGACCTAGGGTTAGGGCTTTGTTGAGGGCTAGGGTTAGAGAGACGGTTAGGGTTCGGATTGGACCTTGGGTTAGGGTTATATTGAGGGCTAGGGTTAGATAGACGGTTAGGGTTAGGATTGGACCTAGGGTTAGGGTTAGGTTGAGGGCTAGGGTTAGGGAGATGGTTAGGGTGAGGATTGGACCTAGGGGTAGGGTTATGTTGAGGGTTAGGGATAGAGAGACGGTTAGGGTTAGGATTGGGCCTAGGGTTAGGGTTATGTTGAGAGCTAGGGTTAGAGAGACCGTCAGGGTTAGGATTGGACCTAGGGTTAGGGTTATGTTGAGGGCTAGGGTTAGAGAGACGATTAGGGTGAGGATTGGACCTAGGGTGAGGGTTATGTTGAGGGCTAGGGTTAGAGAGACGGTTAGGGTTCTGATTGGACCTAGGGTTAGGGTTATGTTGAGGGCTAGGTTTAGAGAGACGGTTAGTGTTAGGATTGGACCTAGGGTTAGGGTTATGTTGAGGGCTAGGGTTAGAGAGATGGTTAGGGTGAGGATTGGACCTAGGGTTAGGGTTATGTTGAGGGCTAGGGTTAGAGAGACGGTTAGGGTTAGGATTGGACCTAGGGTTAGGGTTAGGTTGAGGGCTAGGGTTAGGGAGACGGTTAGGGTGAGGATTGGACCTAGGGTTATGGTTATGTTGAGGGCTAGGGATAGAGAGAAGGTAGGGTTAGGATTGGACCTAGGGTTAGGGTTATGTTGAGGGCTAGGGTTAGAGAGACAGTTAGAGTTAGGATTGGACCTAGGGTTAGGGTTATGTTGAGGGCTAGGGTTAGAGAGACGGTTAGGGTTAGGATTAGACCTAGGGTTTGGGTTATGTTGAGGGCTAGGGTTAGAGAGACGGTTAGGGTTAGAAATGGACCTAGGGTTAGGGTTATGTTGAGGGCTAGGGTTAGAGAGAGGGTTAGGGTTAGGATTGGACCTAGGGTTAGGGTTATGTTGAGGGCTAGGGTTAGAGAGACGGTTAGGGTTAGGATTGGACCTAGGGTTAGGGTTAGGTTGAGGGCTAGGGTTAGGGAGACGGTTAGGGTGAGGATTGGACCTAGGGGTATGGTTATGTTGAGGGCCAGGGATAGAGAGAAGGTTAGGGTTAGGATTGGACCTAGGGTTAGGGTTATGTTGAGAGCTAGGGTTAGAGAGGCGGTTAGGGTGAGGATTGGACCTAGGGTTAGGGTTATGTTGAGGGCTAGGGTTAGAGAGACGGTTAGGGTTAGGATTGGACCTAGGGTTAGGGTTAGGTTGAGGGCTAGGGTTAGGGAGATGGTTAGGGTGAGGATTGGACCTAGGGTTAGGGTTATGTTGAGGGTTAGGGATAGAGAGACGGTTAGGGTTAGGATTGGGCCTAGGGTTAGGGTTATGTTGAGAGCTAGGGTTAGAGAGACCGTCAGGGTTAGGATTGGACCTAGGGTTAGGGTTATGTTGAGGGCTAGGGTTAGAGAGACGGTTAGGGTGAGGATTGGACCTAGGGTTAGGGTTATGTTGAGGGCTAGGGTTAGAGAGACGGTTAGGGTTAGGATTGGACCTAGGGTTAGGGTTAGGTTGAGGGCTAGGGTTAGGGAGATGGTTAGGGTGAGGATTGGACCTAGGGTTAGGGTTATGTTGAGGGTTAGGGATAGAGAGACGGTTAGGGTTAGGATTGGGCCTAGGGTTAGGGTTATGTTGAGAGCTAGGGTTAGAGAGACCGTCAGGGTTAGGATTGGACCTAGGGTTAGGGTTATGTTGAGGGCTAGGGTTAGAGAGACGGTTAGGGTTAGGATTGGACCTAGGGTTACGGTTAAGTTGAGTGCTAGGGTTGGAGAGACGGTTAGGGTTAGGATTGGACCTAGGGTTAGAGTTATGTTGAGGGCAAGGGTTAGAGAGACGGTTAGGGTTAGGATTGGACCTAGGGTTAGGGTTATGTTGAGGGCTAGGGTTAGAGAGATGCTTAGGGTTAGGATTGGACCTAGGGTTAGTGTTAGGTTGAGGGCTTGGGTTAGAGAGACGGTTAGGGTTAGGTTTGGACCTAGGGTTAGGGTTATGTTGAGGGCTAGGGTTAGAGAGATGCTTAGGGTTAGGATTGGACCTAGGGTTAGGGTTAGGTTGAGGGCTTGGTTTAGAGAGACGGTTAGGGTTAGGATTGGACCTACGGTTAAGGTTAGGTTGAGTGCAAGGGTTAGAGAGACGGTTAGGGTTAGGATTGGACCTAGGGTTAGAGTTATGTTGAGGGCTAAGGTTAGAGAGACGGTTAGGGTTAGGATTGGACCTAGGGTTAGAGTTATGTTGAGGGCTAGGGTTAGAGAGACGGTTAGGGTGAGGATTGGACCTAGGGTTAGGGTTATGTTGAGGGGTAGGGTTAGAGAGACGGTTAGGGTGAGGATTGGACCTAGGGATCGGGTTATGTCGAGGGCTAGGGTTAGAGAGATGCTAAGGGTTAGGATTGGACGTACGGTTAGGGTTAGGTTGAGGGCTAGGGTTAGAGAGACGGTTAGGGTTAGGATTGGACCTAGGGTTAGGGTTAGATTGAGTGCTACGATTGAGAGACGCTTAGGGTTAGGATTGGACCTAGGGTTAGGGTTAGGTTGAGTGCTAGGGTTAGAGAGACGGTTAGGGTTAGGATTGGACCTAGGGTTAGGGTTATGTTGAGGGCTAGGGTTAGAGAGACTGTTAGGGTTAGGATTGGACTAGGGTTAGGGTTATGTTGAGGACTAGGGTTAGAGAGAGGGTTAGGGTTAGGATTGGACCTAGGGTTAGGGTTATGTTGAGGGCTATGGTTAGAGAGACTGTTAGGGTTAGGATTGGACCTAGGATTCCGGTTATGTTGAGGGCTAGGGTTAGAGAGAAGGTCAGGGTTATGATTGGACCTAGGGTTAGGGTTAGGTTGAGGGCTAGGGTTATAGAGACGGTTAGGGTGAGGATTGGACCTAGGGTTAGGGTTATGTTGAGGGCTAGGGTTAGAGAGAGGGTTAGGGTTAGGATTGGACCTAGTGTTAGGGTTATGTTGAGGGCTATGTTTAGAGAGACGGTTAGGGTGAGGATTGGACCTAGGGTTAGTGTTATGGTGAGGGCTAGGGTTAGAGAGACGGTTAAGGTTAAGATTGGACCTAGGGTTAGGGTTATTTTGAGGGCTAGGGTTAGAGAGACGGTTAGGGTTAGGATTGGACCTAGGATTAAGGTTATGTTGAGGGCTAGGGTTAGAGAGACGGTTAGGGTTAGGATTGGACCTAGGGTTAGAGTTATGTTGAGCGCTAGGGTTAGAGAGACGGTCAGCGTTAGGATTGGACCTAGGGTTAGGGTTATGTTGAGGGCTAGGGTTAGAGAGACGGTTAGCGTTAGGATTGGACCTAGGGTTAGGGTTATGTTGAGGGCTATGGTTAGAGAGACGGTTAGGGTTAGGATTGGACCTACGATTCGGGTTATGTTGAGGGCTAGGGTTAGAGAGACGGTTAGGGTTAGGATTGGACCTAGGGTTCGGGTTATGTTGAGGGCTAGGGTTAGAGAGACGGTTAGGGTTAGGGTGGATCTAGGGTCAGTGTTAGGTTGAGGGCTAGGGTTAGAGAGACGGTTAAGGTTAGGATGGACCTAGGGTTAGGGTTATGTTGAGGGCTAGGGTTAGAGAGACGGTTAGGGTGAGGATTGGACCTAGGGTTAGTGTTATGTTGAGGGCTAGGGTTAGAGAGACGGTTAGGGTGAGGATTGTACCTAGGGTTAGGGTTATGTTGAGGGCAAGGGTTAGAGACGGTTAGGGTTAGGATTGGACCTAGGGTTAGGGTTATGTTGAGGGCTAGGGTTAGAGAGATGCTTAGGGTTAGGATTGGACCTAGGGTTAGTGTTAGGTTGAGGGCTTGGGTTAGAGAGACGGTTAGGGTTAGGATTGGACCTAGGGTTAGGGTTATGTTGAGGGCTAGGGTTAGAGAGACTGTTAGGGTGAGGATTGGACCTAGGGTTAGGGTTATGTTGAGGGCCAGGGTTAGAGAGACGGTTAGGGTTAGGATTGGACCTAGGGTTAGGGTTATGTTGAGGGCTAGCGTTAGAAAGACGGTTAGGGTTAGGATTGGACCTAGGGTTGGGGTTATGTTGAGGGCTAGGGTTAGAGAGACGGTTAGGGTTAGGATTGGACCTAGGGTTAGGGTTATGTTGAGGGCTAGGGTTAGAGAGATGCTTAGGGTTAGGATTGGACCTAGGGTTAGGGTTAGGTTGAGGGCTTGGTTTAGAGAGACGGTTAGGGTTAGGATTGGACCTACGGTTAAGGTTAGGTTGAGTGCAAGGGTTAGAGAGACGGTTAGGGTTAGGATTGGACCTAGGGTTAGAGTTATGTTGAGGGCTAAGGTTAGAGAGACGGTTAGGGTTAGGATTGGACCTAGGGTTATTGTTATGTTGAGGGCTAGGGTTAGAGAGATGGTTAGGGTGAGGATTGGACCTAGGGTTAGGGTTATGTTGAGGGCTAGGGTTAGAGAGACGGTTAGGGTTAGGATTGGACCTAGGGTTAGGGTTATGTTGAGGGCTAGGGTTAGAGAGATGCTTAGGGTTAGGATTGGACCTAGGATTAGGGTTAGGTTGAGGGCTTGGGTTAGAGAGACGGTAAGGGTTAGGATTGGACCTAGGGTTAGGGTTAGGTTGAGTGCTAGGGTTATAGAGACGGTTAGGGTTAGGATTGGACCTAGGGTTAGAGTTATGTTGAGGGCTAGGGTTAGAGAGACGATTAGGGTTAGGACTGGACCTAGGGTTAGGGTTATGTTGAGGGCTATGGTTAGAGAGACGGTTAGGGTTAGGATTGGACCTACGATTCGGGTTATGTTGAGGGCTAGGGTTAGAGAGACGGTTAGGGTTAGGATTGGACCTAGGGTTCGGGTTATGTTGAGGGCTAGGGTTAGAGAGACGGTTAGGGTTAGGATTGGATCTAGGGTCAGTGTTAGGTTGAGGGCTAGGGTTAGAGAGACGGTTAAGGTTAGGATTGGACCTAGGGTTAGGGTTATGTTGAGGGCTAGGGTTAGAGAGACGGTTAGGGTGAGGATTGGACCTAGGGTTAGTGTTATGTTGAGGGCTAGGGTTAGAGAGACGGTTAGGGTGAGGATTGGACCTAGGGTTAGGGTTATGTTGAGGGCAAGGGTTAGAGAGACAGTTAGGGTTAGGATTGGACCTAGGGTTAGGGTTATGTTGAGGGCTAGGGTTAGAGAGATGCTTAGGGTTAGGATTGGACCTAGGGTTAGTTTTAGGTTGAGGGCTTGGGTTAGAGAGACGGTTAGGGTTAGGATTGGACCTAGGGTTAGGGTTATGTTGAGGGCTAGGGTTAGAGAGACTGTTAGGGTGCGGATTGGACCTAGGGTTAGGGTTATGTTGAGGGCCAGGGTTAGAGAGACGGTTAGGGTTAGGATTGGACCTAGGGTTAGGGTTATGTTGAGGGCTAGCGTTAGAAAGACGGTTAGGTTTAGGATTGGACCTAGGGTTCGGGTTATGTTGAGGGCTAGGGTTAGAGAGACGATTAGGGTTAGGATTGGACCTAGGGTTAGGGTTATGTTGAGGGCTAGGGTTAGAGAGATGCTTAGGGTTAGGATTGGACCTAGGGTTAGGGTTAGGTTGAGGGCTTGGTTTAGAGAGACGGTTAGGGTTAGGATTGGACCTACGGTTAAGGTTAGGTTGAGTGCAAGGGTTAGAGAGACGGTTAGGGTTAGGATTGGACCTAGGGGTAGAGTTATGTTGAGGGCTAAGGTTAGAGAGACGGTTAGGGTTAGGATTGGACCTAGGGTTATTGTTATGTTGAGGGCTAGGGTTAGAGAGACGGTTAGGGTGAGGATTGGACCTAGGGTTAGGGTTATGTTGAGGGCTAGGGTTAGAGAGACGGTTAGGGTTAGGATTGGACCTAGGGTTAGGGTTATGTTGAGGGCTAGGGTTAGAGAGATGCTTAGGGTTAGGATTGGACCTAGGATTAGGGTTAGGTTGAGGGTTGGGTTAGAGAGACGGTAAGGGTTAGGATTGGACCTAGGGTTAGGGTTAGGTTGAGTGCTAGGGTTAGAGAGACGGTTAGGGTTAGGATTGGACCTAGGGTTAGAGTTATGTTGAGGGCTAGGGTTAGAGAGACGGTTAGGGTTAGGACTGGACCTAGGGTTAGAGTTATGTTGAGGGCTAGGGTTAGAGAGACGGTTAGGGTGAGGATTGAACCTCGGGTTAGGGTTATGTTGAGGGCTAGGGTTAGAGAGACGGTTAGGGTTAGGATTGGATCTAGGGTTAGTGTTATGTTGAGGGCTAGGGTTAGAGAGATTCTTAGGGTTAGGATTGGACCTAGGGTTAGGGTTAGGTTGAGGGCTTGGTTTAGAGAGACGGTTAGGGTTAGGATTGGACCTACGGTTAAGGTTAGGTTGAGTGCAAGGGTTAGAGAGACGGTTAGGGTTAGGATTGGACCTAGGGTTAGAGTTATGTTGAGGGCTAAGGTTAGAGAGATGGTTAGGGTTAGGATTGGACCTAGGGTTATTGTTATGTTGAGGGCTAGGGTTAGAGAGACGGTTAGGGTGAGGATTGGACCTAGGGTTAGGGTTATGTTGAGGGCTAGGGTTAGAGAGACGGTTAGGGTTAGGATTGGACCTAGGGTTAGGGTTATGTTGAGGGCTAGGGTTAGAGAGATGCTTAGGGTTAGGATTGGACCTAGGATTAGGGTTAGGTTGATGGCTTGGGTTAGAGAGACGGTTAGGGTGAGGATTGGACCTAGGGTTAGGGTTATGTTGAGGGCTAGGGTTAGAGAGATGGTTAGGGTTAGGATTGGACCTAGGGTTAGGGTTATGTTGAGGGCTAGGGTTAGAGAGATGCTTAGGGTTAGGATTGGACCTAGGGTTAGGGTTAGGTTGAGTGCTAGGGTTAGAGAGACGGTTAGGGTTAGGATTGGACCTAGGGTTAGAGTTATGTTGAGGGCTAGGGTTAGAGAGACGGTTAGGGTTAGGACTGGACCTAGGGTTAGGGTTATGTTGAGGGCTATGGTTAGAGAGACGGTTAGGGTTAGGATTGGACCTACGGTTCGTGTTATGTTGAGGGCTAGGGTTAGAGAGACGGTTAGGGTTAGGATTGGACCTAGGGTACGGGTTATGTTGAGGGCTTGGGTTAGAGAGACGGTTAGGGTTAGGATTGGACCTAGGGTTAGGGTTATGTTGAGTGCTACGGTTAGAGAGACGGTTCAGGTTTGGATTGGACCTAGGGTTAGGGTTTTGTTGAGGGCTAGGGTTAGAGAGACGGTTAGGGTGAGGATTGGACATAGGGTTAGTGTTATGTTGAGGGCTAGGGTTAGAGAGACGGTTAGGGTGAGGATTGGACCTAGGGTTAGGGTTATGTTGAAGGCTAGGGTTAGAGAGACGGTTAGGGTGAGGATTGGACCTAGGGTTAGGGTTATGTTGAGGGCTAGGGTTAGAGAGATGCTTAGGGTGAGGATTGGACCTAGGGTTAGAGTTATGTTGAGGGCTAGGGTTAGAGAGACTGTTAGGGTTAGGATTGGACTAGGGTTAGGGTTATGTTGAGGGCTAGGGTTAGAGAGAGGGTTAGGGTTTGGATTGGACCTAGGGTTGGGTTATGTTGAGGGCTATGTTTAGAGAGACTGTTAGGGTTAGGATTGGACCTAGGATTCGGGTTATGTTGAGGGCTAGGTTTAGAGAGACGGTTAGGGTTAGGATTGGACCTAGGGTTCGGGTTATGTTGAGGGCTAGGGTTAGAGAGACGGTTAGGGTTAGGATTGGACCTAGGGTTAGGGTTATGTTGAGGGCTAGGGTTAGAGAGATGCTTAGGGTTAGGATTGGACCTAGGATTAGGGTTAGGTTGAGGGTTGGGTTAGAGAGACGGTAAGGGTTAGGATTGGACCTAGGGTTAGGGTTAGGTTGAGTGCTAGGGTTAGAGAGACGGTTAGGGTTAGGATTGGACCTAGGGTTAGAGTTATGTTGAGGGCTAGGGTTAGAGAGACGGTTAGGGTTAGGACTGGACCTAGGGTTAGAGTTATGTTGAGGGCTAGGGTTAGAGAGACGGTTAGGGTGAGGATTGAACCTCGGGTTAGGGTTATGTTGAGGGCTAGGGTTAGAGAGACGGTTAGGGTTAGGATTGGATCTAGGGTTAGTGTTATGTTGAGGGCTAGGGTTAGAGAGATTCTTAGGGTTAGGATTGGACCTAGGGTTAGGGTTAGGTTGAGGGCTTGGTTTAGAGAGACGGTTAGGGTTAGGATTGGACCTACGGTTAAGGTTAGGTTGAGTGCAAGGGTTAGAGAGACGGTTAGGGTTAGGATTGGACCTAGGGTTAGAGTTATGTTGAGGGCTAAGGTTAGAGAGATGGTTAGGGTTAGGATTGGACCTAGGGTTATTGTTATGTTGAGGGCTAGGGTTAGAGAGACGGTTAGGGTGAGGATTGGACCTAGGGTTAGGGTTATGTTGAGGGCTAGGGTTAGAGAGACGGTTAGGGTTAGGATTGGACCTAGGGTTAGGGTTATGTTGAGGGCTAGGGTTAGAGAGATGCTTAGGGTTAGGATTGGACCTAGGATTAGGGTTAGGTTGATGGCTTGGGTTAGAGAGACGGTTAGGGTGAGGATTGGACCTAGGGTTAGGGTTATGTTGAGGGCTAGGGTTAGAGAGATGGTTAGGGTTAGGATTGGACCTAGGGTTAGGGTTATGTTGAGGGCTAGGGTTAGAGAGATGCTTAGGGTTAGGATTGGACCTAGGGTTAGGGTTAGGTTGAGTGCTAGGGTTAGAGAGACGGTTAGGGTTAGGATTGGACCTAGGGTTAGAGTTATGTTGAGGGCTAGGGTTAGAGAGACGGTTAGGGTTAGGACTGGACCTAGGGTTAGGGTTATGTTGAGGGCTATGGTTAGAGAGACGGTTAGGGTTAGGATTGGACCTACGGTTCGTGTTATGTTGAGGGCTAGGGTTAGAGAGACGGTTAGGGTTAGGATTGGACCTAGGGTACGGGTTATGTTGAGGGCTTGGGTTAGAGAGACGGTTAGGGTTAGGATTGGACCTAGGGTTAGGGTTATGTTGAGTGCTACGGTTAGAGAGACGGTTCAGGTTTGGATTGGACCTAGGGTTAGGGTTTTGTTGAGGGCTAGGGTTAGAGAGACGGTTAGGGTGAGGATTGGACATAGGGTTAGTGTTATGTTGAGGGCTAGGGTTAGAGAGACGGTTAGGGTGAGGATTGGACCTAGGGTTAGGGTTATGTTGAAGGCTAGGGTTAGAGAGACGGTTAGGGTGAGGATTGGACCTAGGGTTAGGGTTATGTTGAGGGCTAGGGTTAGAGAGATGCTTAGGGTGAGGATTGGACCTAGGGTTAGAGTTATGTTGAGGGCTAGGGTTAGAGAGACTGTTAGGGTTAGGATTGGACTAGGGTTAGGGTTATGTTGAGGGCTAGGGTTAGAGAGAGGGTTAGGGTTTGGATTGGACCTAGGGTTGGGTTATGTTGAGGGCTATGTTTAGAGAGACTGTTAGGGTTAGGATTGGACCTAGGATTCGGGTTATGTTGAGGGCTAGGTTTAGAGAGACGGTTAGGGTTAGGATTGGACCTAGGGTTCGGGTTATGTTGAGGGCTAGGGTTAGAGAGACGGTTAGGGTTAGGATTGGACCTAGGGTTAGGGTTATGTTGAGGGCTAGGGTTAGAGAGACGGTTGGGGTGAGGATTGGACCTAGGGTTAGGGTTATGTTGAGGGCTAGGGTTAGAGAGACGGTTAGGGTTAGGATTGGACCTAGGTTTAGGGTTATGTTGAGGGCTAGGGTTAGAGAGCTGCTTAGGGTTAGGATTGGACCTAGGGTTAGGGTTAGGTTGAGGGCTTGGGTTAGAGAGACGGTTAGGGTTAGGATTGGACCTAGGGTTAGGGTTAGGTTGAGTGCTAGGGTTAGAGAGACGGTTAGGGTTAGGATTGGACCTAGGGTTAGAGTTATGTTGAGGGCTAGGGTTAGAGAGATGCTTAGGGTTAGGATTGGACCTAGGATTAGGGTTAGGTTGAGGGCTTGGGTTAGAGAGACGGTAAGGGTTAGGATTGGACCTAGGGTTAGGGTTAGGTTGAGTGCTAGGGTTATAGAGACGGTTAGGGTTAGGATTGGACCTAGGGTTAGAGTTATGTTGAGGGCTAGGGTTAGAGAGACGGTTAGGGTTAGGACTGGACCTAGGGTTAGGGTTATGTTGAGGGCTATGGTTAGAGAGACGGTTAGGGTTAGGATTGGACCTACGATTCGGGTTATGTTGAGGGCTAGGGTTAGAGAGACGGTTAGGGTTAGGATTGGACCTAGGGTTCGGGTTATGTTGAGGGCTAGGGTTAGAGAGACGGTTAGGGTTAGGATTGGATCTAGGGTCAGTGTTAGGTTGAGGGCTAGGGTTAGAGAGACGGTTAAGGTTAGGATTGGACCTAGGGTTAGGGTTATGTTGAGGGCTAGGGTTAGAGAGACGGTTAGGGTGAGGATTGGACCTAGGGTTAGTGTTATGTTGAGGGCTAGGGTTAGAGAGACGGTTAGGGTGAGGATTGGACCTAGGGTTAGGGTTATGTTGAGGGCAAGGGTTAGAGAGACAGTTAGGGTTAGGATTGGACCTAGGGTTAGGGTTATGTTGAGGGCTAGGGTTAGAGAGATGCTTAGGGTTAGGATTGGACCTAGGGTTAGTTTTAGGTTGAGGGCTTGGGTTAGAGAGACGGTTAGGGTTAGGATTGGACCTAGGGTTAGGGTTATGTTGAGGGCTAGGGTTAGAGAGACTGTTAGGGTGAGGATTGGACCTAGGGTTAGGGTTATGTTGAGGGCCAGGGTTAGAGAGACGGTTAGGGTTAGGATTGGACCTAGGGTTAGGGTTATGTTGAGGGCTAGCGTTAGAAAGACGGTTAGGTTTAGGATTGGACCTAGGGTTCGGGTTATGTTGAGGGCTAGGGTTAGAGAGACGATTAGGGTTAGGATTGGACCTAGGGTTAGGGTTATGTTGAGGGCTAGGGTTAGAGAGATGCTTAGGGTTAGGATTGGACCTAGGGTTAGGGTTAGGTTGAGGGCTTGGTTTAGAGAGACGGTTAGGGTTAGGATTGGACCTACGGTTAAGGCTAGGTTGAGTGCAAGGGTTAGAGAGACGGTTAGGGTTAGGATTGGACCTAGGGTTAGAGTTATGTTGAGGGCTAAGGTTAGAGAGACGGTTAGGGTTAGGATTGGACCTAGGGTTATTGTTATGTTGAGGGCTAGGGTTAGAGAGACGGTTAGGGTGAGGATTGGACCTAGGGTTAGGGTTATGTTGAGGGCTAGGGTTAGAGAGACGGTTAGGGTTAGGATTGGACCTAGGGTTAGGGTTATGTTGAGGGCTAGGGTTAGAGAGATGCTTAGGGTTAGGATTGGACCTAGGATTAGGGTTAGGTTGAGGGTTGGGTTAGAGAGACGGTAAGGGTTAGGATTGGACCTAGGGTTAGGGTTAGGTTGAGTGCTAGGGTTAGAGAGACGGTTAGGGTTAGGATTGGACCTAGGGTTAGAGTTATGTTGAGGGCTAGGGTTAGAGAGACGGTTAGGGTTAGGACTGGACCTAGGGTTAGAGTTATGTTGAGGGCTAGGGTTAGAGAGACGGTTAGGGTGAGGATTGAACCTCGGGTTAGGGTTATGTTGAGGGCTAGGGTTAGAGAGACGGTTAGGGTTAGGATTGGACCTAGGGTTAGTGTTATGTTGAGGGCTAGGGTTAGAGAGATGCTTAGGGTTAGGATTGGACCTAGGGTTAGGGTTAGGTTGAGGGCTTGGTTTAGAGAGACGGTTAGGGTTAGGATTGGACCTACGGTTAAGGTTAGGTTGAGTGCAAGGGTTAGAGAGACGGTTAGGGTTAGGATTGGACCTAGGGTTAGAGTTATGTTGAGGGCTAAGGTTAGAGAGATGGTTAGGGTTAGGATTGGACCTAGGGTTATTGTTATGTTGAGGGCTAGGGTTAGAGAGCCGGTTAGGGTGAGGATTGGACCTAGGGTTAGGGTTATGTTGAGGGCTAGGGTTAGAGAGACGGTTAGGGTTAGGATTGGACCTAGGGTTAGGGTTATGTTGAGGGCTAGGGTTAGAGAGATGCTTAGGGTTAGGATTGGACCTAGGATTAGGGTTAGGTTGATGGCTTGGGTTAGAGAGACGGTTAGGGTGAGGATTGGACCTAGGGTTAGGGTTATGTTGAGGGCTAGGGTTAGAGAGACGGTTAGGGTTAGGATTGGACCTAGGGTTAGGGTTATGTTGAGGGCTAGGGTTAGAGAGATGCTTAGGGTTAGGATTGGACCTAGGGTTAGGGTTAGGTTGAGTGCTAGGGTTAGAGAGACGGTTAGGGTTAGGATTGGACCTAGAGTTATGTTGAGGGCTAGGGTTAGAGAGACGGTTAGGGTTAGGACTGGACCTAGGGTTAGGGTTATGTTGAGGGCTATGGTTAGAGAGACGGTTAGGGTTAGGATTGGACCTACGGTTCGTGTTATGTTGAGGGCTAGGGTTAGAGAGACGGTTAGGGTTAGGATTGGACCTAGGGTACGGGTTATGTTGAGGGCTTGGGTTAGAGAGACGGTTAGGGTTAGGATTGGACCTAGGGTTAGGGTTATGTTGAGTGCTACGGTTAGAGAGACGGTTCAGGTTTGGATTGGACCTAGGGTTAGGGTTTTGTTGAGGGCTAGGGTTAGAGAGACGGTTAGGGTGAGGATTGGACATAGGGTTAGTGTTATGTTGAGGGCTAGGGTTAGAGAGACGGTTAGGGTGAGGATTGGACCAAGGGTTAGGGTTATGTTGAAGGCTAGGGTTAGAGAGACGGTTAGGGTGAGGATTGGACCTAGGGTTAGGGTTATGTTGAGGGCTAGGGTTAGAGAGATGCTTAGGGTGAGGATTGGACCTAGGGTTAGAGTTATGTTGAGGGCTAGGGTTAGAGAGACTGTTAGGGTTAGGATTGGACTAGGGTTAGGGTTATGTTGAGGGCTAGGGTTAGAGAGAGGGTTAGGGTTTGGATTGGACCTAGGGTTGGGTTATGTTGAGGGCTATGTTTAGAGAGACTGTTAGGGTTAGGATTGGACCTAGGATTCGGGTTATGTTGAGGGCTAGGTTTAGAGAGACGGTTAGGGTTAGGATTGGACCTAGGGTTCGGGTTATGTTGAGGGCTAGGGTTAGAGAGACGGTTAGGGTTAGGATTGGACCTAGGGTTAGGGTTATGTTGAGGGCTAGGGTTAGAGAGACGGTTGGGGTGAGGATTGGACCGAGGGTTAGGGTTATGTTGAGGGCTAGGGTTAGAGAGACGGTTAGGGTTAGGATTGGACCTAGGTTTAGGGTTATGTTGAGGGCTAGGGTTAGAGAGCTCCTTAGGGTTAGGATTGGACCTAGGGTTAGGGTTAGGTTGAGGGCTTGGGTTAGAGAGACGGTTAGGGTTAGGATTGGACCTAGGGTTAGGGTTAGGTTGAGTGCTAGGGTTAGAGAGACGGTTAGGGTTAGGATTGGACCTAGGGTTAGAGTTATGTTGAGGGCTAGGGTTAGAGAGACGATTATGGTTAGGATTGGACCTAGGGTTCGGGTTATGTTGAGGGGTAGGGTTAGAGAGAGGGTTAGGGTTAGGATTGGACTTAGGGTTTAGGTTATGTTGAGGGCTAGGGTTAGAGAGACGGTTAGGGTTAGGATTGGACCTAGGGTTAGGGTTAGGTTGAGGGCTAGGTTTAGAGAGACGGTTAGGGTTAGGATTGGAACTAGGGTTAGGATTATGTTGAGGGCTAGGGTTAGAGAGACGGTTAGGGTTAGGATTGGACCTAGGGTTAGGGTTATGTTGAGGGCTAGGGTTAGGGAGTCGGTTAGGGTGAGGATTGGACCTAGGGTTAGGGTTATGTTGAGGGCTAGGGTTAGAGAGACGGTTAGGGTTAGGATTGGACCTAGGGTTAGGGTTATGTTGAGGGCTACGGTTAGAGAGACGGTTAGGGTTAGGATTGGACCTAGGGTTCGGGTTATGTTGAGGGCTAGGGTTAGAGAGATGCTTAGGGTTTGGATTGGACCTAGGGTCAGGGTTCGGTTGAGGGCTAGTGTTAGAGAGACGGTTAGGGTTAAGATTGGACCTAGGGTTATAGTTATGTTGAGTGCTACGGTTAGAGAGACGGTTAGGGTTAGGATTGGACCTAGGGTTATAGTTATGTTGAGGGCTAGGGTTAGAGAGACCGTCAGGGTTAGGATTGGACCTAGGGTTAGAGTTATGTTGAGGCCTAGGGTTAGAGAGACGGTTAGGGTTAGTATTGGACCTACGGTTAGGGTTAGGTTGAGGGCTAGGGTTAGAGAGACGGTTAGGGTTAGGATTGGACCTAGGGTTATAGTTATGTTGAGGGCTAGGGTTAGAGAGACCGTCAGGGTTAGGATTGGACCTAGGGTTACGGTTAGGTTGAGGCCTAGGGTTAGAGAGACGGTTAGGGTTAGGATTGTACCTACGGTTAGGGTTATGTTGAGGGCTAGGTTTAGAGAGACGGTTAGGGTTAGGATTGGACCTAGGGTTAGGGTTATGTTGAGCGCTAGGGTTAAAGAGACGGTTAGGGTTAGGATTGGGCCTAGGGTTAGGGTTATGTTGAGAGCTAGGGTTAGAGAGACCGTCAGGGTTAGGATTGGACCTAGGGTTAGGGTGATGTTGAGGGCTAGGATTAGAGAGACGGTTAGGGTTAGGATTGGACCTAGGGTTAGGGTTATGTTGAGGGCTAGGGTTAGAGAGGTGGTTAGGGTGAGGATTGGACCTAGAGTTAGGGTTATGTTGAAGGCTAGGGTTAGAGAGACTGTTAGCGTTAGGATTGGACGTAGGGTTAGGTTTATGTAGAGGGCTAAGCTTAGAGAGACGGTTAGGGTTAGAATTGGACGTAGGGTTAGGGTTATGTTGAGGGCTAGGGTTAGGGAGATGGTTAGGGTGAGGATTGGACCTAGGGATAGGGTTATGTTGACGGCTAGGGATAGAGAGTCGGTTAGGATTAGGATTAGACCTAGGGTTGGGTTATGTTGACGGCTAGGGTTAGAGAGACGGTTAGGGTTAGGATTGGACCTAGGGTTAGGGTTATGTTGAGGGCTAGGGTTAGAGAGGCGGTTAGGGTTAGGATTGGACCTAGGGTTAAGATTATGTTGAGGGCTAGGGTTAGAGAGACGGTTAGGGTGAGGATTGTAACTAGGGTAAGGGTTACGTTGAGGGCTAGGGTTAGAAAGATGCTTAGGTTTAGGATTGAACCTAGGTTTGGGGTTATGTTGAGGGCTAGGGTTAGAGAGACGTTTAGGGTTAGGATTGGACCTACGGTTAGGGTTAGGTTGAGGGCTAGGGTTAGAGAGACGGCTAGGGTGAGGATTGGACCTACCGTTTGGGTTAGGTTGAGGGCTAGGGTTAGAGAGACGGTTAGGGTGAGGATTGGACCTAGGGTTAGCCTTATGGTGAGGGCTAGGGTTAGAGAGACGGTTAGGGTTAAGATTGGACCTAGGGTTAGGGTTATTTTGAGGGCTAGGGTTAGAGAGACGGTCAGGGTTAGGATTGGACCTAGGATTAAGGTTATGTTGAGGGCTAGGGTTAGAGAGACGGTTAGGGTTAGGATTAGACGTAGGGTTAGGGTTATGTTGAGGGCTAGGGTTAGAGAGTCGGTTAGGGTTAGGATTGGACCTAGGGGTAGGGTTATGTTGAGGGCTAGGGTTAGAGAGACGGTTAGTGTTAGGATTGGACCTAGGGTTAGGGTTATGTTGACGGCTAGGGATAGAGAGACGGTTAGGGTTAGGATTGGACCTAAGGTTCGGGTTATGTTGAGGGCTAGGGATAGAGAGACGGTTAGGTTTAGGATTTGACCTAGGGTTCGGGTTATGTTGAGGGCTAGGGTTAGAGAGAGGGTTAGGGTTAGGATTGGACCTAGGGTTAAGGTTATGTTGAGGGCTAGGGTTAGAGAGACGGTTAGGGTTAGGATTGGACCTAGGGTTAGGGTTAGGTTGAGGGCTAGGTTTAGAGAGAGCGTTAGGGTTAGGATTGGACCTAGGGTTAGGGTTATGTTGAGGGCTACGGTTAGAGAGACGGTTAGGGTTAGGATTGGACCTAGGGTTAGGGTTATGTTGAGGGGTAGGGTTAGAGAGACGGTTAGGGTGAGGATTGGACCTAGGGATAGGGTTATGTTGAGGGCTAGGGTTAGAGAGATGCTTAGGGTTAGGATTGGACCTAGGGTTAGGGTTAGGTTGAGGGCTTGGTTTAGAGAGACGGTTAGGGTTAGGATTGGACCTACGGTTAAGGTTAGGTTGAGTGCAAGGGTTAGAGAGACGGTTAGGGTTAGGATTGGACCTAGGGTTAGAGTTATATTGAGGGCTAAGGTTAGAGAGACGGTTAGGGTTAGGATTGGACCTAGGGTTATTGTTATGTTGAGGGCTAGGGTTAGAGAGACGGTTAGGGTGAGGATTGGACCTAGGGTTAGGGTTATGTTGAGGGCTAGGGTTAGAGAGACGGTTAGGGTTAGGATTGGACCTAGGGTTAGGGTTATGTTGAGGGCTAGGGTTAGAGAGATGCTTAGGGTTAGGATTGGACCTAGGATTAGGGTTAGGTTGAGGGCTTGGGTTAGAGAGACGGTAAGGGTTAGGATTGGACCTAGGGTTAGGGTTAGGTTGAGTGCTAGGGTTATAGAGACGGTTAGGGTTAGGATTGGACCTAGGGTTAGAGTTATGTTGAGGGCTAGGGTTAGAGAGACGGTTAGGGTTAGGACTGGACCTAGGGTTAGGGTTATGTTGAGGGCTATGGTTAGAGAGACGGTTAGGGTTAGGATTGGACCTACGATTCGGGTTATGTTGAGGGCTAGGGTTAGAGAGACGGTTAGGGTTAGGATTGGACCTAGGGTTCGGGTTATGTTGAGGGCTAGGTTTAGAGAGACGGTTAGGGTTAGGATTGGATCTAGGGTCAGTGTTAGGTTGAGGGCTAGGGTTAGAGAGACGGTTAAGGTTAGGATTGGACCTAGGGTTAGGGTCATGTTGAGGGCTAGGGTTAGAGAGACGGTTAGGGTGAGGATTGGACCTAGGGTTAGTGTTATGTTGAGGGCTAGGGTTAGAGAGACGGTTAGGGTGAGGATTGGACCTAGGGTTAGGGTTATGTTGAGGGCAAGGGTTAGAGAGACAGTTAGGGTTAGGATTGGACCTAGGGTTAGGGTTATGTTGAGGGCTAGGGTTAGAGAGATGCTTAGGGTTAGGATTGGACCTAGGGTTAGTTTTAGGTTGAGGGCTTGGGTTAGAGAGACGGTTAGGGTTAGGATTGGACCTAGGGTTAGGGTTATGTTGAGGGCTAGGGTTAGAGAGACTGTTAGGGTGAGGATTGGACCTAGGGTTAGGGTTATGTTGAGGGCCAGGGTTAGAGAGACGGTTAGGGTTAGGATTGGACCTAGGGTTAGGGTTATGTTGAGGGCTAGCGTTAGAAAGACGGTTAGGTTTAGGATTGGACCTAGGGTTCAGGTTATGTTGAGGGCTAGGGTTAGAGAGACGATTAGGGTTAGGATTGGACCTAGGGTTAGGGTTATGTTGAGGGCTAGGGTTAGAGAGATGCTTAGGGTTAAGATTGGACCTAGGGTTAGGGTTAGGTTGAGGGCTTGGTTTAGAGAGACGGTTAGGGTTAGGATTGGACCTACGGTTAAGGTTAGGTTGAGTGCAAGGGTTAGAGAGACGGTTAGGGTTAGGATTGGACCTAGGGTTAGAGTTATGTTGAGGGCTAAGGTTAGAGAGACGGTTAGGGTTAGGATTGGACCTAGGGTTATTGTTATGTTGAGGGCTAGGGTTAGAGAGACGGTTAGGGTGAGGATTGGACCTAGGGTTAGGGTTATGTTGAGGGCTAGGGTTAGAGAGACGGTTAGGGTTAGGATTGGACCAGGGTTAGGGTTATGTTGAGGGCTAGGGTTAGAGAGATGCTTAGGGTTAGGATTGGACCTAGGATTAGGGTTAGGTTGAGGGTTGGGTTAGAGAGACGGTAAGGGTTAGGATTGGACCTAGGGTTAGGGTTAGGTTGAGGGCTTGGTTTAGAGAGACGGTTAGGGTTAGGATTGGACCTACGGTTAAGGTTAGGTTGAGTGCAAGGGTTAGAGAGACGGTTAGGGTTAGGATTGGACCTAGGGTTAGAGTTATGTTGAGGGCTAAGGTTAGAGAGACGGTTAGGGTTAAGATTGGACCTAGGGTTATTGTTATGTTGAGGGCTAGGGTTAGAGAGACGGTTAGGGTGAGGATTGGACCTAGGGTTAGGGTTATGTTGAGGGCTAGGGTTAGAGAGACGGTTAGGGTTAGGATTGGACCTAGGGTTAGGGTTATGTTGAGGGCTAGGGTTAGAGAGATGCTTAGGGTTAGGATTGGACCTAGGATTAGGGTTAGGTTGATGGCTTGGGTTAGAGAGACGGTTAGGGTGAGGATTGGTCCTAGGGTTAGGGTTATGTTGAGGGCTAGGATTAGAGAGACGGTTAGGGTTAGGATTGGACCTAGGGTTAGGGTTATGTTGAGGGCTAGGGTTAGAGAGATGCTTAGGGTTAGGATTGGACCTAGGGTTAGGGTTAGGTTGAGTGCTAGGGTTAGAGAGACGGTTAGGGTTAGGATTGGACCTAGGGTTAGAGTTATGTTGAGGGCTAGGGTTAGAGAGACGGTTAGGGTTAGGACTGGACCTAGGGTTAGGGTTATGTTGAGGGCTATGGTTAGAGAGACGGTTAGGGTTAGGATTGGACCTACGGTTCGGGTTATGTTGAGGGCTAGGGTTAGAGAGACGGTTAGGGTTAGGATTGGACCTAAGGTTCGGGTTATGTTGAGGGCTTGGGTTAGAGAGACGGTTAGGGTTAGGATTGGACCTAGGGTTAGGGTTATGTTGAGTGCTACGGTTAGAGAGATGGTTAAGGTTAGGATTGGACCTAGGGTTAGGGTTTTGTTGAGGGCTAGGGTTAGAGAGACGGTTAGGGTGAGGATTGGACATAGGGTTAGTGTTATGTTGAGGGCTAGGGTTAGAGAGACGGTTAGGGTGAGGATTGGACCTAGGGTTAGGGTTATGTTGAAGGCTAGGGTTACAGAGACGGTTAGGGTGAGGATTGGACCTAGGGTTAGGGTTATGTTGAGGGCTAGGGTTAGAGAGATGCTTAGGGTTTGGATTGGACCTAGGGTCAGGGTTCGGTTGAGGGCTAGTGTTAGAGAGACGGTTAGGGTTAAGATTGGACCTAGGGCTATAGTTATGTTGAGTGCTACGGTTAGAGAGACGGTTAGGGTTAGGATTGGACCTAGGGTTATAGTTATGTTGAGGGCTAGGGTTAGAGAGACCGTCAGGGTTAGGATTGGACCTAGGGTTAGAGTTATGTTGAGGGCTAGGGTTAGAGAGACGGTTAGGGTGAGGATTGGACCTAGGGTTAGGGTTATGTTGAGGGATAGGGTTAGAGACACGGTTATGGTGAGGATTGGACCTAGGGTTAGAGTTATGTTGAGGGCTAGGATTAGAGAGACTGTTAGGGTTAGGATTGGACTAGGGTTAGGGTTATGTTGAGGGCTAGGGTTAGAGAGAGGGTTAGGGTTTGGATTGGACCTAGGGTTAGGGTTATGTTGAGGGCTATGTTTAGAGAGACTGTTAGGGTTAGGATTGGACCTAGGATTCGGGTTATGTTGAGGGCTAGGGTTAGAGAGACGGTTAGGTTTAGGATTGGACCTAGGGTTAGGGTTAGGTTGAGGGCTAGGGTTATAGAGACGGTTAGGGTGAGGATTGGACCTAGGGTTAGGGTTATGTTGAGGGCTAGGGTTAGAGAGACGGTTGGGGTGAGGATTGGACCTAGGGTTAGGGTTATGTTGAGGGCTAGGGTTAGAGAGACGGTTAGGGTTAGGATTGGACCTAGGTTTAGGGTTATGTTGAGGGCTAGGGTTAGAGAGCTGCTTAGGGTTAGGATTGGACCCTGGGTTAGGGTTAGGTTGAGGGCTTGGGTTAGAGAGACGGTTAGGATTAGGATTGGACCTAGGGTTAGGGTTAGGTTGAGTGCTAGGGTTAGAGAGACGGTTAGGGTTAGGATTGGACCTAGTGTTAGAGATATGTTGAGGGCTAGGGTTAGAGAGACGGTTAGGGTTAGGATTGGACCCAGGGTTCGGGTTATGTTGAGGGGTAGGGTTCGAGAGAGTGTTAGGGTTAGGATTGGACTTAGGGTTTAGGTTATGTTGAGGGCTAGGGTTAGAGAGACGGTTAGGGTTAGGATTGGACCTAGGGTTAGGGTTAGGTTGAGGGCTAGGTTTAGAGAGATGGTTAGGGTTAGGATTGGAACTAGGCTTAGGATTATGTTGAGGGCTAGGGTTAGAGAGATGGTTAGGGTTAGGATTGGACCTAGGGTTAGGGTTATGTTGAGGGCTAGGGTTAGAGTGTCGGTTAGGGTGAGGATTGGACCTAGGGTTAGGGTTATGTTGAGGGCTAGGGTTAGAGAGACGGTTAGGGTTAGGATTGGAACTAGGGTTAGGGTTATGTTGAGGGCTACGGTTAGAGAGACGGTTAGGGTTAGGATTGGACCTAGGGTTAGGGTTATGTTGAGGGCTAGGGTTAGAGAGGCGGTTAGGGTTAGGATTGGACCTAGGGTTAGGGTTAGGTTGAGGCCTAGGGTTAGAGAGACGGTTAGGGTTAGGATTGGACCTACGGTTAGGGTTAGGTTGAGGGCTAGGGTTAGAGAGACGGTTAGGGTTAGGATTGGACCTAGGGTTAGGGTTATGTTGAGCGCTAGGGTTAAAGAGACGGTTAGGGTTAGGATTGGGCCTAGGGTTAGGGTTATGTTGAGAGCTAGGGTTAGAGAGACCGTCAGGGTTAGGATTGGACCTAGGGTTAGGGTTATGTTGAGGGCTAGGATTAGAGAGTCGGTTAGGGTTAGGATTGGACCTAGGGTTAGGGTTATGTTGAGGGCTAGGGTTAGAGAGGTGGTTAGGGTGAGGATTGGACCTAGAGTTAGGGTTATGTTGAAGGCTAGGGTTAGAGAGACTGTTAGGGTTAGGATTGGACGTAGGGTTAGGTTTATGTAGAGGGCTAAGCTTAGAGAGACGGTTAGGGTTAGAATTGGACGTAGGGTTAGGGTTATGTTGAGGGCTAGGGTTAGGGAGATGGTTAGGGTGAGGATTGGACCTAGGGATAGGGTTATGTTGACGGCTAGGGATAGAGAGACGGTTAGGGTTAGGATTAGACCTAGGGTTTGGGTTATGTTGACGGCTAGGGTTAGAGAGACGGTTAGGGTTAGGATTGGACCTAGGGTTAGGGTTATGTTGAGGGCTAGGGTTAGAGAGGCGGTTAGGGTTAGGATTGGACCTAGGGTTAGGATTATGTTGAGGGCTAGGGTTAGAGAGACGGTTAAGGTGAGGATTGTAACTAGGGTAAGGGTTACGTTGAGGGCTAGGGTTAGAGAGACGGTTAGGGTTAGGATTGAACCTAGGTTTGGGGTTATGTTGAGGGCTAAGGTTAGAGAGACGTTTAGGGTTAGGATTGGACCTACGGTTAGGGTTAGGTTGAGGGCTAGGGTTAGAGAGACGGTTAGGGTGAGGATTGGACCTAGGGTTAGCCTTATGGTGAGGGCTAGGGTTAGAGAGACGGTTAGGGTTAAGATTGGACCTAGGGTTAGGGTTATTTTGAGGGCTAGGGTTAGAGAGACGGTCAGGGTTAGGATTGGACCTAGGATTAAGGTTATGTTGAGGGCTAGGGTTAGAGAGACGGTTAGGGTTAGGATTAGACCTAGGGTTAGGGTTATGTTGAGGGCTAGGGTTAGAGAGTCGGTTAGGGTTAGGATTGGACCTAGGGGTAGGGTTATGTTGAGGGCTAGGGTTAGAGAGACGGTTAGTGTTAGGATTGGACCTAGGGTTAGGGTTATGTTGACGGCTAGGGATAGAGAGACGGTTAGGGTTAGGATTGGACCTAAGGTTCGGGTTATGTTGAGGGCTAGGGATAGAGAGACGGTTAGGTTTAGGATTTGACCTAGGGTTCGGGTTATGTTGAGGGCTAGGGTTAGAGAGAGGGTTAGGGTTAGGATTGGACCTAGAGTTAAGGTTATGTTGAGGGCTAGGGTTAGAGAGACGGTTAGGGTTAGGATTGGACCTAGGGTTAGGCTTAGGTTGAGGGCTAGGTTTAGAGAGAGCGTTAGGGTTAGGATTGGACCTAGGGTTAGGGTTATGTTGAGGGCTACGGTTAGAGAGACGGTTAGGGTTAGGATTGGATCTAGGGTTAGGGTCATGTTGAGGGCTAGGGTTAGAGAGACGGTCAGGGTGAGGATTGGACCTAGGGTTAGGGTTATGTTGAGGGCTAGGGTCAGAGAGACGGTTAGGGTGAGGATTGGACCTAGGGTTAGGGTTATGTTGAGGGGTAGGGTTAGAGAGACGGTTAGGGTGAGGATTGGACCTAGGGATAGGGTTATGTTGAGGGCTAGGGTTAGAGAGATGCTAAGGGTTAGGATTGGACGTAGGGTTAGGGTTAGGTTGAGGGCTAGGGTTAGAGAGACGGTTAGGGTTAGGATTGGACCTAGGGTTAGGGTTAGATTGAGTGCTAGGATTCAGAGACGGTTAGGGTTAGGATTGGACCTAGGGTTAGGGTTAGGTTGAGTGCTAGGGTTAGAGAGAAGGTTAGGGTTAGGATTGGACCTAGGGTTAGAGTTATGTTGAGGGCTAGGGTTAGAGAGACTGTTAGGGTTAGGATTGGACTAGGGTTAGGGTTATGTTGAGGGCTAGGGTTAGAGAGAGGGTTAGGGTTAGGATTGGACCTAGGGTTAGGGTTATGTTGAGGGCAATGGTTAGAGAGACTGTTAGGGTTAGGATTGGACCTAGGATTCGGGTTATGTTGAGGGCTAGGGTTAGAGAGACGGTTAGGGTTAGGATTGGACCTAGGGTTAGGGTTAGGTTGAGGGCTAGGGTTATAGAGACGGTTAGGGTGAGGATTGGACCTAGGGTTAGGGTTATTTTGAGGGCTAGGGTTAGAGAGAGGGTTAGGGTTAGGATTGGACCTAGTGTTAGGGTTATGTTGAGGGCTATGTTTAGAGAGACGGTTAGGGTGAGGATTGGACCTAGGGTTAGTGTTATGGTGAGGGCTAGGGTTAGAGAGACGGTTAGGGTTAGGTTTGGACCTAGGGTTAGGGTTATGTTGAGGGCTAGGGTTAGAGAGACGGTTAGGGTTAGGATTGGACCTAGGGGTAGGGTTATGTTGAGGGCTAGGGTTAGAGAGACGGTTAGCGTTAGGATTGGACCTAGGGTTAGGGTTATGTTGAGGGCTAGGGTTAGAGAGACGGTTAGCGTTAGGATTGGACCTAGGGTTACGGTTATGTTGAGGGCTATGGTTAGAGAGACGGTTAGGGTTAGGATTGGACCTACGATTCGGGTTATGTTGAGGGCTAGGGTTAGAGAGACGGTTAGGGTTAGGATTGGACCTAGGGTTCGGGTTATGTTGAGGGCTAGGGTTAGAGAGACGGTTAGGGACAGGATTGGATCTAGGGTCAGTGTTAGGTTGAGGGCTAGGGTTAGAGAGACGGTTAAGGTTAGGATTGGACCTAGGGTTAGGGTTATGTTGAGGGCTAGGGTTAGAGAGACGGTTAGGGTGAGGATTGGACCTAGGGTTAGTGTTATGTTGAGGGCTAGGGTTAGAGAGACGGTTAGGGTGAGGATTGGACCTAGGGTTAGGGTTATGTTGAGGGCAAGGGTTAGAGAGACGGTTAGGGTTAGGATTGGACCTAGGGTTAGGGTTATGTTGAGGGCTAGGGTTAGAGAGATGCTTAGGGTTAGGATTGCACCTAGGGTTAGTGTTAGGTTGAGGGCTTGGGTTAGAGAGACGGTTAGGGTTAGGTTTGGACCTAGGGTTAGGGTTATGTTGAGGGCTAGGGTTAGAGAGACTGTTAGGGTGAGGATTGGACCTAGGGTTAGGGTTATGTTGAGAGCTAGGGTTAGAGAGACGGTTAGGGTTAGGATTGGACCTAGGGTTAGGGTTATGTTGAGGGCTAGGGTTGGAAAGACGGTTAGGGTTAGGATTAGACCTAGGGTTCGGGTTATGTTGAGGGCTAGGGTTAGAGAGATGCTTAGGGTTAGGATTGGACCTAGGGTTAGGGTTAGGTTGAGGGCTTGGTTTAGAGAGATGGTTAGGGTTAGGATTGGACCTACGGTTAAGGTTAGGTTGAGTGCAAGGGTTAGAGAGACGGTTAGGGTTAGGATTGGACCTAGGGTTAGAGTTATGTTGAGGGCTAAGGTTAGAGAGACGGTTAGGATTAGGATTGGACCTAGGGTTAGAGTTATGTTGAGGGCTAGGGTTAGAGAGACGGTTAGGGTGAGGATTGGACCTAGGGTTAGGGTTATGTTGAGGGGTAGGGTTAGAGAGACGGTTAGGGTGAGGATTGGACCTAGGGATAGGGTTATGTCGAGGGCTAGGGTTAGAGAGATACTAAGGGTTAGGATTGGACGTAGGGTTAGGGTTAGGTTGAGGGCTAGGGTTAGAGAGACGGTTAGGGTTAGGATTGGACCTAGGGTTAGGGTTAGATTGAGTGCTAGGATTGAGAGACGGTTAGGGTTAGGATTGGACCTAGGGTTAGGGTTAGGTTGAGTGCTAGGGTTAGAGAGACGGTTAGGGTTAGGATTGGACCTAGGGTTAGAGTTATGTTGAGGGGTAGGGTTAGAGAGACTGTTGGGGTTAGGATTGGACTAGGGTTAGGGTTATGTGGAGAGCTAGGGTTAGAGAGAGGGTTAGGGTTAGGATTGGACCTAGGGTTAGGGTTATGTTGAGGGCTATGGTTAGAGAGACTGTTAGGGTTAGGATTGGACCTAGGATTCGGGTTATGTTGAGGGCTAGGGTTAGAGAGACGGTTAGGGTTAGGATTGGACCTAGGGTTAGGGTTAGGTTGAGGGCTAGGGTTATAGAGACGGTTAGGGTGAGGATTGGACCTAGGGTTAGGGTTATTTTGAGGGCTAGGGTTAGAGAGAGAGTTAGGGTTAGGATTGGACCTAGTGTTAGGGTTATGTTGAGGTCTATGTTTAGAGAGACGGTTAGGGTGAGGATTGGACCTAGGGTTAGTGTTATGGTGAGGGCTAGGGTTAGAGAGACGGTTAAGGTTAAGATTGGACCTAGGGTTAGGGTTATTTTGAGGGCTAGGGTTAGAGAGACGGTTAGGGTTAGGATTGGACCTAGGATTAAGGTTATGTTGAGGGCTAATGTTAGAGAGACGGTTAGGGTTAGGATTGGACCTAGGGGTAGGGTTATGTTGAGGGCTAGGGTTAGAGAGACGGTTAGCGTTAGGATTGGACCTAGGGTTAGGGTTATGTTGAGGGCTAGGGTTAGAGAGACGGTTAGCGTTAGGATTGGACCTAGGGTTACGGTTATGTTGAGGGCTATGGTTAGAGAGACGGTTAGGGTTATGATTGGACCTACGATTCGGGTTATGTTGAGGGCTAGGGTTAGAGAGACGGTTAGGGTTAGGATTGGACCTAGGGTTCGGGTTATGTTGAGGGCTAGGGTTAGAGAGACGGTTAGGGTTAGGATTGGATCTAGGGTCAGTGTTAGGTTGAGGGCTAGGGTTAGAGAGAGGGTTAAGGTTAGGATTGGACCTAGGGTTAGGGTTATGTTGAGGGCTAGGGTTAGAGAGACGGTTAGGGTGAGGATTGGACCTAGGGTTAGTGTTATGTTGAGGGCTAGGGTTAGAGAGACGGTTAGGGTGAGGATTGGACCTAGGGTTAGTGTTAGGTTGAGGGCTTGGGTTAGAGAGACGGTTAGGGTTAGGTTTGGACCTAGGGTTAGGGTTATGTTGAGGGCTAGGGTTAGAGAGATGCTTAGGGTTAGGATTGGACCTAGGGTTAGTGTTAGGTTGAGGGCTTGGGTTAGAGAGACGGTTAGGGTTAGGTTTGGACCTAGGGTTAGGGTTATGTTGAGGGCTAGGGTTAGAGAGACTGTTAGGGTGAGGATTGGACCTAGGGTTAGGGTTATGTTGAGGGCTAGGGTTAGAGAGACGGTTAGGGTTAGGATTGGACCTAGGGTTAGGGTTATGTTGAGGGCTAGGGTTAGAAAGACGGTTAGGGTTAGGATTGGACCTAGGGTTCGGGTTATGTTGAGGGCTACGGTTAGAGAGATGCTTAGGGTTAGGATTGGACCTAGGGTTAGGGTTAGGTTGAGGGCTTGGTTTAGAGAGACGGTTAGGGTTAGGATTGGACCTACGGTTAAGGTTAGGTTGAGTGCAAGGGTTAGAGAGACGGTTAGGGTTAGGATTGGACCTAGGGTTAGAGTTATGTTGAGGGCTAGGGTTAGAGAGAGGGTTAGGGTTAGGATTGGACCTAGTGTTAGGGTTATGTTGAGGGCTATGTTTAGAGAGACGGTTAGGGTGAGGATTGGATCTAGGGTTAGTGTTATGGTGAGGGCTAGGGTTAGAGAGACGATTAGCGTTAGGATTGGACCTAGGGTTAGGGTTATGTTGAGGGCTAGGGTTAGAGAGACGGTCAGCGTTAGGATTGGACCTAGGGTTAGGGTTATTTTGAGGGCTAGGGTTAGAGAGACGGTTAGGGTTAGGATTGGACCTAGGATTAAGGTTATGTTGAGGGCTAGGGTTAGAGAGACGGTTAGGGTTAGGATTGGACCTAGGGTTAGGGTTATGTTGAGGGCTAGGGTTAGAGAGACGGTCAGCGTTAGGATTGGACCTAGGGTTAGAGTTATGTTGAGGGCTAGGGTTAGAGAGAGGGTTAGGGTTAGGATTGGACCTAGTGTTAGGGTTATGTTGAGGGCTATGTTTAGAGAGACGGTTAGGGTGAGGATTGGATCTAGGGTTAGTGTTATGGTGAGGGCTAGGGTTAGAGAGACGATTAGCGTTAGGATTGGACCTAGGGTTAGGGTTATGTTGAGGGCTAGGGTTAGAGAGACGGTCAGCGTTAGGATTGGACCTAGGGTTAGGGTTATTTTGAGGGCTAGGGTTAGAGAGACGGTTAGGGTTAGGATTGGACCTAGGATTAAGGTTATGTTGAGGGCTAGGGTTAGAGAGACGGTTAGGGTTAGGATTGGACCTAGGGTTAGGGTTATGTTGAGGGCTAGGGTTAGAGAGACGGTCAGCGTTAGGATTGGACCTAGGGTTAGGGTTATGTTGAGGGCTAGGGTTAGAGAGACGATTAGCGTTAGGATTGGACCTAGGGTTAGGGTTATGTTGAGGGCTATGGTTAGAGAGACGGTTAGGGTTAGGATTGGACCTACGATTCGGGTTATGTTGAGGGCTAGGGTTAGAGAGACGGTTAGGGTTAGGATTGGACCTAGGGTTCGGGTTATGTTGAGTGCTAGGGTTAGAGAGACGGTTAGGGTTAGGATTGGACCTAGGGTTAGTTTTAGGTTGAGGGCTTGGGTTAGAGAGACGGTTAGGGTTAGGATTGGACCTAGGGTTAGGGTTATGTTGAGGGCTAGGGTTAGAGAGACTGTTAGGGTGAGGATTGGACCTAGGGTTAGGGTTATGTTGAGGGCCAGGGTTAGAGAGACGGTTAGGGTTAGGATTGGACCTAGGGTTAGGGTTATGTTGAGGGCTAGCGTTAGAAAGACGGTTAGGTTTAGGATTGGACCTAGGGTTCGGGTTATGTTGAGGGCTAGGGTTAGAGAGACGATTAGGGTTAGGATTGGACCTAGGGTTAGGGTTATGTTGAGGGCTAGGGTTAGAGAGATGCTTAGGGTTAGGATTGGACCTAGGGTTAGGGTTATGTTGAGGGCTTGGTTTAGAGAGACGGTTAGGGTTAGGATTGGACCTACGGTTAAGGTTAGGTTGAGTGCAAGGGTTAGAGAGACGGTTAGGGTTAGGATTGGACCTAGGGTTAGAGTTATGTTGAGGGCTAAGGTTAGAGAGACGGTTAGGGTTAGGATTGGACCTAGGGTTATTTTTATGTTGAGGGCTAGGGTTAGAGAGACGGTTAGGGTGAGGATTGGACCTAGGGTTAGGGTTATGTTGAGGGCTAGGGTTAGAGAGACGGTTAGGGTTAGGATTGGACCTAGGGTTAGGGTTATGTTGAGGGCTAGGGTTAGAGAGATGCTTAGGGTTAGGATTGTACCTAGGATTAGGGTTAGGTTGAGGGTTGGGTTAGAGAGACGGTAAGGGTTAGGATTGGACCTAGGGTTAGGGTTAGGTTGAGTGCTAGGGTTAGAGAGACGGTTAGGGTTAGGATTGGACCTAGGGTTATAGTTATGTTGAGGGCTAGGGTTAGAGAGACGGTTAGGGTTAGGACTGGACCTAGGGTTAGAGTTATGTTGAGGGCTAGGGTTAGAGAGACGGTTAGGGTGAGGATTGAACCTCGGGTTAGGGTTATGTTGAGGGCTAGGGTTAGAGAGACGGTTAGGGTTAGGATTGGACCTAGGGTTAGTGTTATGTTGAGGGCTAGGGTTAGAGAGATGCTTAGGGTTAGGATTGGACCTAGGGTTAGGGTTAGGTTGAGGGCTTGGTTTAGAGAGACGGTTAGGGTTAGGATTGGACCTACGGTTAAGGTTAGGTTGAGTGCAAGGGTTAGAGAGACGGTTAGGGTTAGGATTGGACCTAGGGTTAGAGTTATGTTGAGGGCTAAGGTTAGAGAGACGGTTAGGGTTAGGATTGGACCTAGGGTTATTGTTATGTTGAGGGCTAGGGTTAGAGAGACGGTTAGGGTGAGGATTGGACCTAGGGTTAGGGTTATGTTGAGGGCTAGGGTTAGAGAGACGGTTAGGGTTAGGATTGGACCTAGGGTTAGGGTTATGTTGAGGGCTAGGGTTAGAGAGATGCTTAGGGTTAGGATTGGACCTAGGATTAGGGTTAGGTTGATGGCTTGGGTTAGAGAGACGGTTAGGGTGAGGATTGGACCTAGGGTTAGGGTTATGTTGAGGGCTAGGGTTAGAGAGACGGTTAGGGTTAGGATTGGACCTAGGGTTAGGGTTATGTTGAGGGCTAGGGTTATAGAGATGCTTAGGGTTAGGATTGGACCTAGGGTTAGGGTTAGGTTGAGTGCTAGGGTTAGAGAGACGGTTAGGGTTAGGATTGGACCTAGGGTTAGAGTTATGTTGAGGGCTAGGGTTAGAGAGACGGTTAGGGTTAGGACTGGACCTAGGGTTAGGGTTATGTTGAGGGCTATGGTTAGAGAGACGGTTAGGGTTAGGATTGGACCTACGGTTCGGGTTATGTTGAGGGCTAGGGTTAGAGAGACGGTTAGGGTTAGGATTGGACCTAGGGTTCGGGTTATGTTGAGGGCTTGGGTTAGAGAGACGGTTAGGGTTAGGATTGGACCTAGGGTTAGGGTTATGTTGAGTGCTACGGTTAGAGAGACGGTTAAGGTTTGGATTGGACCTAGGGTTAGGGTTTTGTTGAGGGCTAGGGTTAGAGAGACGGTTAGGGTGAGGATTGGACATAGGGTTAGTGTTATGTTGAGGGCTAGGGTTAGAGAGACGGTTAGGGTGAGGATTGGACCTAGGGTTAGGATTATGTTGAAGGCTAGGGTTAGAGAGACGGTTAGGGTGAGGATTGGACCTAGGGTTAGGGTTATGTTGAGGGCTATGGTTAGAGAGATGCTTAGGGTGAGGATTGGACCTAGGGTTAGAGTTATGTTGAGGGCTAGGGTTAGAGAGACTGTTAGGGTTAGGATTGGACTAGGGTTAGGGTTATGTTGAGGGCTAGGGTTAGAGAGAGGGTTAGGGTTTGGATTGGACCTAGGGTTGGGTTATGTTGAGGGCTATGTTTAGAGAGACTGTTAGGGTTAGGATTGGACCTAGTATTCGGGTTATGTTGAGGGCTAGGGTTAGAGAGACGGTTAGGGTTAGGATTGGACCTAGGGTTCGGGTTATGTTGAGAGCTAGGGTTAGAGAGACGGTTAGGGTTAGGATTGGACCTAGGGTTAGGGTTATGTTGAGGGCTAGGGTTAGAGAGACGGTTGGGGTGAGGATTGGACCTAGGGTTAGGGTTATGTTGAGGGCTAGGGTTAGAGAGACGGTTAGGGTTAGGATTGGACCTAGGGGTAGGGTTATGTTGAGGGCTAGGGTTAGAGAGACGGTTAGCGTTAGGATTGGACCTAGGGTTAGGGTTATGTTGAGGGCTAGGGTTAGAGAGACGGTTAGCGTTAGGATTGGACCTAGGGTTACGGTTATGTTGAGGGCTATGGTTAGAGAGACGGTTAGGGTTAGGATTGGACCTACGATTCGGGTTATGTTGAGGGCTAGGGTTAGAGAGACGGTTAGGGTTAGGATTGGACCTAGGGTTCGGGTTATGTTGAGGGCTAGGGTTAGAGAGACGGTTAGGGACAGGATTGGATCTAGGGTCAGTGTTAGGTTGAGGGCTAGGGTTAGAGAGACGGTTAAGGTTAGGATTGGACCTAGGGTTAGGGTTATGTTGAGGGCTAGGGTTAGAGAGACGGTTAGGGTGAGGATTGGACCTAGGGTTAGTGTTATGTTGAGGGCTAGGGTTAGAGAGACGGTTAGGGTGAGGATTGGACCTAGGGTTAGGGTTATGTTGAGGGCAAGGGTTAGAGAGACGGTTAGGGTTAGGATTGGACCTAGGGTTAGGGTTATGTTGAGGGCTAGGGTTAGAGAGATGCTTAGGGTTAGGATTGCACCTAGGGTTAGTGTTAGGTTGAGGGCTTGGGTTAGAGAGACGGTTAGGGTTAGGTTTGGACCTAGGGTTAGGGTTATGTTGAGGGCTAGGGTTAGAGAGACTGTTAGGGTGAGGATTGGACCTAGGGTTAGGGTTATGTTGAGAGCTAGGGTTAGAGAGACGGTTAGGGTTAGGATTGGACCTAGGGTTAGGGTTATGTTGAGGGCTAGGGTTGGAAAGACGGTTAGGGTTAGGATTAGACCTAGGGTTCGGGTTATGTTGAGGGCTAGGGTTAGAGAGATGCTTAGGGTTAGGATTGGACCTAGGGTTAGGGTTAGGTTGAGGGCTTGGTTTAGAGAGATGGTTAGGGTTAGGATTGGACCTACGGTTAAGGTTAGGTTGAGTGCAAGTGTTAGAGAGACGGTTAGGGTTAGGATTGGACCTAGGGTTAGAGTTATGTTGAGGGCTAAGGTTAGAGAGACGGTTAGGATTAGGATTGGACCTAGGGTTAGAGTTATGTTGAGGGCTAGGGTTAGAGAGACGGTTAGGGTGAGGATTGGACCTAGGGTTAGGGTTATGTTGAGGGGTAGGGTTAGAGAGACGGTTAGGGTGAGGATTGGACCTAGGGATAGGGTTATGTCGAGGGCTAGGGTTAGAGAGATACTAAGGGTTAGGATTGGACGTAGGGTTAGGGTTAGGTTGAGGGCTAGGGTTAGAGAGACGGTTAGGGTTAGGATTGGACCTAGGGTTAGGGTTAGATTGAGTGCTAGGATTGAGAGACGGTTAGGGTTAGGATTGGACCTAGGGTTAGGGTTAGGTTGAGTGCTAGGGTTAGAGAGACGGTTAGGGTTAGGATTGGACCTAGGGTTAGAGTTATGTTGAGGGGTAGGGTTAGAGAGACTGTTGGGGTTAGGATTGGACTAGGGTTAGGGTTATGTGGAGGGCTAGGGTTAGAGAGAGGGTTAGGGTTAGGATTGGACCTAGGGTTAGGGTTATGTTGAGGGCTATGGTTAGAGAGACTGTTAGGGTTAGGATTGGACCTAGGATTCGGGTTATGTTGAGGGCTAGGGTTAGAGAGACGGTTAGGGTTAGGATTGGACCTAGGGTTAGGGTTAGGTTGAGGGCTAGGGTTATAGAGACGGTTAGGGTGAGGATTGGACCTAGGGTTAGGGTTATTTTGAGGGCTAGGGTTAGAGAGAGAGTTAGGGTTAGGATTGGACCTAGTGTTAGGGTTATGTTGAGGTCTATGTTTAGAGAGACGGTTAGGGTGAGGATTGGACCTAGGGTTAGTGTTATGGTGAGGGCTAGGGTTAGAGAGACGGTTAAGGTTAAAATTGGACCTAGGGTTAGGGTTATTTTGAGGGCTAGGGTTAGAGAGACGGTTAGGGTTAGGATTGGACCTAGGATTAAGGTTATGTTGAGGGCTAATGTTAGAGAGACGGTTAGGGTTAGGATTGGACCTAGGGGTAGGGTTATGTTGAGGGCTAGGGTTAGAGAGACGGTTAGCGTTAGGATTGGACCTAGGGTTAGGGTTATGTTGAGGGCTAGGGTTAGAGAGACGGTTAGCGTTAGGATTGGACCTAGGGTTACGGTTATGTTGAGGGCTATGGTTAGAGAGACGGTTAGGGTTATGATTGGACCTACGATTCGGGTTATGTTGAGGGCTAGGGTTAGAGAGACGGTTAGGGTTAGGATTGGACCTAGGGTTCGGGTTATGTTGAGGGCTAGGGTTAGAGAGACGGTTAGGGTTAGGATTGGATCTAGGGTCAGTGTTAGGTTGAGGGCTAGGGTTAGAGAGAGGGTTAAGGTTAGGATTGGACCTAGGGTTAGGGTTATGTTGAGGGCTAGGGTTAGAGAGACGGTTAGGGTGAGGATTGGACCTAGGGTTAGTGTTATGTTGAGGGCTAGGGTTAGAGAGACGGTTAGGGTGAGGATTGGACCTAGGGTTAGTGTTAGGTTGAGGGCTTGGGTTAGAGAGACGGTTAGGGTTAGGTTTGGACCTAGGGTTAGGGTTATGTTGAGGGCTAGGGTTAGAGAGATGCTTAGGGTTAGGATTGGACCTAGGGTTAGTGTTAGGTTGAGGGCTTGGGTTAGAGAGACGGTTAGGGTTAGGTTTGGACCTAGGGTTAGGGTTATGTTGAGGGCTAGGGTTAGAGAGACTGTTAGGGTGAGGATTGGACCTAGGGTTAGGGTTATGTTGAGGGCTAGGGTTAGAGAGACGGTTAGGGTTAGGATTGGACCTAGGGTTAGGGTTATGTTGAGGGCTAGGGTTAGAAAGACGGTTAGGGTTAGGATTGGACCTAGGGTTCGGGTTATGTTGAGGGCTACGGTTAGAGAGATGCTTAGGGTTAGGATTGGACCTAGGGTTAGGGTTAGGTTGAGGGCTTGGTTTAGAGAGACGGTTAGGGTTAGGATTGGACCTACGGTTAAGGTTAGGTTGAGTGCAAGGGTTAGAGAGACGGTTAGGGTTAGGATTGGACCTAGGGTTAGAGTTATGTTGAGGGCTAAGGTTAGAGAGACGGTTAGGGTTAGGATTGGACCTAGGGTTAGAGTTATGTTGAGGGCTAGGGTTAGAGAGAGGGTTAGGGTTAGGATTGGACCTAGTGTTAGGGTTATGTTGAGGGCTATGTTTAGAGAGACGGTTAGGGTGAGGATTGGATCTAGGGTTAGTGTTATGGTGAGGGCTAGGGTTAGAGAGACGATTAGCGTTAGGATTGGACCTAGGGTTAGGGTTATGTTGAGGGCTAGGGTTAGAGAGACGGTCAGCGTTAGGATTGGACCTAGGGTTAGGGTTATTTTGAGGGCTAGGGTTAGAGAGACGGTTAGGGTTAGGATTGGACCTAGGATTAAGGTTATGTTGAGGGCTAGGGTTAGAGAGACGGTTAGGGTTAGGATTGGACCTAGGGTTAGGGTTATGTTGAGGGCTAGGGTTAGAGAGACGGTCAGCGTTAGGATTGGACCTAGGGTTAGGGTTATGTTGAGGGCTAGGGTTAGAGAGACGATTAGCGTTAGGATTGGACCTAGGGTTAGGGTTATGTTGAGGGCTATGGTTAGAGAGACGGTTAGGGTTAGGATTGGACCTACGATTCGGGTTATGTTGAGGGCTAGGGTTAGAGAGACGGTTAGGGTTAGGATTGGACCTAGGGTTCGGGTTATGTTGAGTGCTAGGGTTAGAGAGACGGTTAGGGTTAGGATTGGACCTAGGGTTAGTTTTAGGTTGAGGGCTTGGGTTAGAGAGACGGTTAGGGTTAGGATTGGACCTAGGGTTAGGGTTATGTTGAGGGCTAGGGTTAGAGAGACTGTTAGGGTGAGGATTGGACCTAGGGTTAGGGTTATGTTGAGGGCCAGGGTTAGAGAGACGGTTAGGGTTAGGATTGGACCTAGGGTTAGGGTTATGTTGAGGGCTAGCGTTAGAAAGACGGTTAGGTTTAGGATTGGACCTAGGGTTCGGGTTATGTTGAGGGCTAGGGTTAGAGAGACGATTAGGGTTAGGATTGTACCTAGGGTTAGGGTTATGTTGAGGGCTAGGGTTAGAGAGATGCTTAGGGTTAGGATTGGACCTAGGGTTAGGGTTATGTTGAGGGCTTGGTTTAGAGAGACGGTTAGGGTTAGGATTGGACCTACGGTTAAGGTTAGGTTGAGTGCAAGGGTTAGAGAGACGGTTAGGGTTAGGATTGGACCTAGGGTTAGAGTTATGTTGAGGGCTAAGGTTAGAGAGACGGTTAGGGTTAGGATTGGACCTAGGGTTATTGTTATGTTGAGGGCTAGGGTTAGAGAGACGGTTAGGGTGAGGATTGGACCTAGGGTTAGGGTTATGTTGAGGGCTAGGGTTAGAGAGACGGTTAGGGTTAGGATTGGACCTAGGGTTAGGGTTATGTTGAGGGCTAGGGTTAGAGAGATGCTTAGGGTTAGGATTGTACCTAGGATTAGGGTTAGGTTGAGGGTTGGGTTAGAGAGACGGTAAGGGTTAGGATTGGACCTAGGGTTAGGGTTAGGTTGAGTGCTAGGGTTAGAGAGACGGTTAGGGTTAGGATTGGACCTAGGGTTATAGTTATGTTGAGGGCTAGGGTTAGAGAGACGGTTAGGGTTAGGACTGGACCTAGGGTTAGAGTTATGTTGAGGGCTAGGGTTAGAGAGACGGTTAGGGTGAGGATTGAACCTCGGGTTAGGGTTATGTTGAGGGCTAGGGTTAGAGAGACGGTTAGGGTTAGGATTGGACCTAGGGTTAGTGTTATGTTGAGGGCTAGGGTTAGAGAGATGCTTAGGGTTAGGATTGGACCTAGGGTTAGGGTTAGGTTGAGGGCTTGGTTTAGAGAGACGGTTAGGGTTAGGATTGGACCTACGGTTAAGGTTAGGTTGAGTGCAAGGGTTAGAGAGACGGTTAGGGTTAGGATTGGACCTAGGGTTAGAGTTATGTTGAGGGCTAAGGTTAGAGAGACGGTTAGGGTTAGGATTGGACCTAGGGTTATTGTTATGTTGAGGGCTAGGGTTAGAGAGACGGTTAGGGTGAGGATTGGACCTAGGGTTAGGGTTATGTTGAGGGCTAGGGTTAGAGAGACGGTTAGGGTTAGGATTGGACCTAGGGTTAGGGTTATGTTGAGGGCTAGGGTTAGAGAGATGCTTAGGGTTAGGATTGGACCTAGGATTAGGGTTAGGTTGATGGCTTGGGTTAGAGAGACGGTTAGGGTGAGGATTGGACCTAGGGTTAGGGTTATGTTGAGGGCTAGGGTTAGAGAGACGGTTAGGGTTAGGATTGGACCTAGGGTTAGGGTTATGTTGAGGGCTAGGGTTATAGAGATGCTTAGGGTTAGGATTGGACCTAGGGTTAGGGTTAGGTTGAGTGCTAGGGTTAGAGAGACGGTTAGGGTTAGGATTGGACCTAGGGTTAGAGTTATGTTGAGGGCTAGGGTTAGAGAGACGGTTAGGGTTAGAACTGGACCTAGGGTTAGGGTTATGTTGAGGGCTATGGTTAGAGAGACGGTTAGGGTTAGGATTGGACCTACGGTTCGGGTTATGTTGAGGGCTAGGGTTAGAGAGACGGTTAGGGTTAGGATTGGACCTAGGGTTCGGGTTATGTTGAGGGCTTGGGTTAGAGAGACGGTTAGGGTTAGGATTGGACCTAGGGTTAGGGTTATGTTGAGTGCTACGGTTAGAGAGACGGTTAAGGTTTGGATTGGACCTAGGGTTAGGGTTTTGTTGAGGGCTAGGGTTAGAGAGACGGTTAGGGTGAGGATTGGACATAGGGTTAGTGTTATGTTGAGGGCTAGGGTTAGAGAGACGGTTAGGGTGAGGATTGGACCTAGGGTTAGGATTATGTTGAAGGCTAGGGTTAGAGAGACGGTTAGGGTGAGGATTGGACCTAGGGTTAGGGTTATGTTGAGGGCTATGGTTAGAGAGATGCTTAGGGTGAGGATTGGACCTAGGGTTAGAGTTATGTTGAGGGCTAGGGTTAGAGAGACTGTTAGGGTTAGGATTGGACTAGGGTTAGGGTTATGTTGAGGGCTAGGGTTAGAGAGAGGGTTAGGGTTTGGATTGGACCTAGGGTTGGGTTATGTTGAGGGCTATGTTTAGAGAGACTGTTAGGGTTAGGATTGGAAATAGGATTCGGGTTATGTTGAGGGCTAGGGTTAGAGAGACGGTTAGGGTTAGGATTGGACCTAGGGTTCGGGTTATGTTGAGAGCTAGGGTTAGAGAGACGGTTAGGGTTAGGATTGGACCTAGGGTTAGGGTTATGTTGAGGGCTAGGGTTAGAGAGACGGTTGGGGTGAGGATTGGACCTAGGGTTAGGGTTATGTTGAGGGCTAGGGTTAGAGAGACGGTTAGGGTTAGGATTGGACCTAGGTTTAGGGTTATGTTGAGGGCTAGGGTTAGAGAGCTGCTTAGGGTTAGGATTGGACCTAGGGTTAGGGTTAGGTTGAGGGCTTGGGTTAGAGAGACGGTTAGGGTTAGGATTGGACCTAGGGTTAGGGTTAGGTTGAGTGCTAGGGTTAGAGAGACGGTTAGGGTTAGGATTGGACCTAGGGTTAGAGTTATGTTGAGGGCTAGGGTTAGAGAGACGGTTATGGTTAGGATTGGACCTAGGGTTCGGGTTATGTTGAGGGGTAGGGTTAGAGAGAGGGTTAGGGTTAGGATTGGACTTAGGGTTTAGGTTATGTTGAGGGCTAGGGTTAGAGAGACGGTTAGGGTTAGGATTGGACCTAGGGTTAGGGTTAGGTTGAGGGCTAGGTTTAGAGAGACGGTTAGGGTTAGGATTGGACCTAGGGTTAGGGTTATGTTGAGGGCTAGGGTTAGAGAGTCGGTTAGGGTGAGGATTGGACCTAGGGTTAGGGTTATGTTGAGGGCTAGGGTTAGAGAGACGGTTAGGGTTAGGATTGGACCTAGGGTTAGGGTTATGTTGAGGGCTAGGGTTAGAGAGACGGTTAGGGTTAGGATTGGACCTAGGGTTCGGGTTATGTTGAGGGCTAGGGTTAGAGAGATGCTTAGGGTTTGGATTGGACCTAGGGTCAGGGTTCGGTTGAGGGCTAGTGTTAGAGAGACGGTTAGGGTTAAGATTGGACCTAGGGTTATAGTTATGTTGAGGGCTAGGGTTAGAGAGACCGTCAGGGTTAGGATTGGACCTAGGGTTAGAGTTATGTTGAGGCCTAGGGTTAGAGAGACGTTTAGGGTTAGGATTGGACCTACGGTTAGGGTTAGGTTGAGGGCTAGGATTAGAGAGACGGTTAGGGTTAGGATTGGACCTAGGGTTATAGTTATGTTGAGGGCTAGGGTTAGAGAGACCGTCAGCGTTAGGATTGGACCTAGGGTTAGAGTTATGTTGAGGCCTAGGGTTAGAGAGACGGTTAGGGTTAGGATTGGACCTACGGTTAGGGTTAGGTTGAGGGCTAGGATTAGAGAGACGGTTAGGGTTAGGATTGGACCTAGGGTTATAGTTATGTTGAGGGCTAGGGTTAGAGAGACCGTCAGGGTTAGGATTGGACCTAGGGTTACGGTTAGGTTGAGGCCTAGGGTTAGAGAGACGGTTAGGGTTAGGATTGTACCTACGGTTAGGGTTATGTTGAGGGCTAGGTTTAGAGAGACGGTTAGGGTTAGGATTGGACCTAGGGTTAGGGTTATGTTGAGCGCTAGGGTTAAAGAGACGGTTAGGGTTAGGATTGGGCCTAGGGTTAGGGTTATGTTGAGAGCTAGGGTTAGAGAGACCGTCAGGGTTAGGATTGGACCTAGGGTTAGGGTTATGTTGAGGGCTAGGATTAGAGAGACGGTTAGGGTTAGGATTGGACCTAGGGTTAGGGTTATGTTAAGGGCTAGGGTTAGAGAGGTGGTTAGGGTGAGGATTGGACCTAGAGTTAGGGTTATGTTGAAGGCTAGGGTTAGAGAGACTGTTAGGGTTAGGATTGGACGTAGGGTTAGGTTTATGTAGAGGGCTAAGCTTAGAGAGACGGTTAGGGTTAGAATTGGACGTAGGGTTAGGGTTATGTTGAGGGCTAGGGTTAGGGAGATGGTTAGGGTGAGGATTGGACCTAGGGATAGGGTTATGTTGACGGCTAGGGATAGAGAGACGGTTAGGGTTAGGATTAGACCTAGGGTTTGGGTTATGTTGACGGCTAGGGTTAGAGAGACGGTTAGGGTTAGGATTGGACCTAGGGTTAGGGTTATGTTGAGGGCTAGGGTTAGAGAGGCGGTTAGGGTTAGGATTGGACCTAGGGTTAGGATTATGTTGAGGGCTAGGGTTAGAGAGACGGTTAGGGTGAGGATTGTAACTAGGGTAAGGGTTACGTTGAGGGCTAGGGTTAGAGAGATGCTTAGGGTTAGGATTGAACCTAGGTTTGGGGTTATGTTGAGGGCTAGGGTTAGAGAGACGTTTAGGGTTAGGATTGGACCTACGGTTAGGGTTAGGTTGAGGGCTAGGGTTAGAGAGACGGCTAGGGTGAGGATTGGACCTACCGTTTGGGTTAGGTTGAGGGCTAGGGTTAGAGAGACGGTTAGGGTGAGGATTGGACCTAGGGTTAGCCTTATGGTGAGGGCTAGGGTTAGAGAGACGGTTAGGGTTAAGATTGGACCTAGGGTTAGGGTTATTTTGAGGGCTAGGGTTAGAGAGACGGTCAGGGTTAGGATTGGACCTAGGATTAAGGTTATGTTGAGGGCTAGGGTTAGAGAGACGGTTAGGGTTAGGATTAGACGTAGGGTTAGGGTTATGTTGAGGGCTAGGGTTAGAGAGTCGGTTAGGGTTAGGATTGGACCTAGGGGTAGGGTTATGTTGAGGGCTAGGGTTAGAGAGACGGTTAGTGTTAGGATTGGACCTAGGGTTAGGGTTATGTTGACGGCTAGGGATAGAGAGACGGTTAGGGTTAGGATTGGACCTAAGGTTCGGGTTATGTTGAGGGCTAGGGATAGAGAAACGGTTAGGTTTAGGATTTGACCTAGGGTTCGGGTTATGTTGAGGGCTAGGGTTAGAGAGAGGGTTAGGGTTAGGATTGGACCTAGGGTTAAGGTTATGTTGAGGGCTAGGGTTAGAGAGTCGGTTAGGGTTAGGATTGGACCTAGGGTTAGGGTTAGGTTGAGGGCTAGGTTTAGAGAAAGCGTTAGGGTTAGGATTGGACCTAGGGTTAGGGTTATGTTGAGGGCTACGGTTAGAGAGACGGTTAGGGTTAGGATTGGATCTAGGGTTAGGGTCATGTTGAGGGCTAGGGTTAGAGAGACGGTCAGGGTGAGGATTGGACCTAGGGTTAGGGTTATGTTGAGGGCTAGGGTCAGAGAGACGGTTAGGGTGAGGATTGGACCTAGGGTTAGGGTTATGTTGAGGGGTAGGGTTAGAGAGACGGTTAGGGTGAGGATTGGACCTAGGGATAGGGTTATGTTGAGGGCTAGGGTTAGAGAAATGCTTAGGGTTAGGATTGGACCTAGGGTTAGGGTTAGGTTGAGGGCTTGGTTTAGAGAGACGGTTAGGGTTAGGATTGGACCTACGGTTAAGGTTAGGTTGAGTGCAAGGGTTAGAGAGACGGTTAGGGTTAGGATTGGACCTAGGGTTAGAGTTATGTTGAGGGCTAAGGTTAGAGAGACGGTTAGGGTTAGGATTGGACCTAGGGTTATTGTTATGTTGAGGGCTAGGTTTAGAGAGACGGTTAGGGTGAGGATTGGACCTAGGGTTAGGGTTATGTTGAGGGCTAGGGTTAGAGAGACGGTTAGGGTTAGGATTGGACCTAGGGTTAGGGTTATGTTGAGGGCTAGGGTTAGAGAGATGCTTAGGGTTAGGATTGGACCTAGGATTAGGGTTAGGTTGAGGGCTTGGGTTAGAGAGACGGTAAGGGTTAGGATTGGACCTAGGGTTAGGGTTAGGTTGAGTGCTAGGGTTATAGAGACGGTTAGGGTTAGGATTGGACCTAGGGTTAGAGTTATGTTGAGGGCTAGGGTTAGAGAGACGGTTAGGGTTAGGACTGGATCTAGGGTTAGGGTTATGTTGAGGGCTATGGTTAGAGAGACGGTTAGGGTTAGGATTGGACCTACGATTCGGGTTATGTTGAGGGCTAGGGTTAGAGAGACCGTCAGGGTTAGGATTGGACCTAGGGTTAGAGTTATGTTGAGGCCTAGGGTTAGAGAGACGTTTAGGGTTAGGATTGGACCTACGGTTAGGGTTAGGTTGAGGGCTAGGATTAGAGAGACGGTTAGGGTTAGGATTGGACCTAGGGTTATAGTTATGTTGAGGGCTAGGGTTAGAGAGACCGTCAGCGTTAGGATTGGACCTAGGGTTAGAGTTATGTTGAGGCCTAGGGTTAGAGAGACGGTTAGGGTTAGGATTGGACCTACGGTTAGGGTTAGGTTGAGGGCTAGGATTAGAGAGACGGTTAGGGTTAGGATTGGACCTAGGGTTATAGTTATGTTGAGGGCTAGGGTTAGAGAGACCGTCAGGGTTAGGATTGGACCTAGGGTTACGGTTAGGTTGAGGCCTAGGGTTAGAGAGACGGTTAGGGTTAGGATTGTACCTACGGTTAGGGTTATGTTGAGGGCTAGGTTTAGAGAGACGGTTAGGGTTAGGATTGGACCTAGGGTTAGGGTTATGTTGAGCGCTAGGGTTAAAGAGACGGTTAGGGTTAGGATTGGGCCTAGGGTTAGGGTTATGTTGAGAGCTAGGGTTAGAGAGACCGTCAGGGTTAGGATTGGACCTAGGGTTAGGGTTATGTTGAGGGCTAGGATTAGAGAGACGGTTAGGGTTAGGATTGGACCTAGGGTTAGGGTTATGTTAAGGGCTAGGGTTAGAGAGGTGGTTAGGGTGAGGATTGGACCTAGAGTTAGGGTTATGTTGAAGGCTAGGGTTAGAGAGACTGTTAGGGTTAGGATTGGACGTAGGGTTAGGTTTATGTAGAGGGCTAAGCTTAGAGAGACGGTTAGGGTTAGAATTGGACGTAGGGTTAGGGTTATGTTGAGGGCTAGGGTTAGGGAGATGGTTAGGGTGAGGATTGGACCTAGGGATAGGGTTATGTTGACGGCTAGGGATAGAGAGACGGTTAGGGTTAGGATTAGACCTAGGGTTTGGGTTATGTTGACGGCTAGGGTTAGAGAGACGGTTAGGGTTAGGATTGGACCTAGGGTTAGGGTTATGTTGAGGGCTAGGGTTAGAGAGGCGGTTAGGGTTAGGATTGGACCTAGGGTTAGGATTATGTTGAGGGCTAGGGTTAGAGAGACGGTTAGGGTGAGGATTGTAACTAGGGTAAGGGTTACGTTGAGGGCTAGGGTTAGAGAGATGCTTAGGGTTAGGATTGAACCTAGGTTTGGGGTTATGTTGAGGGCTAGGGTTAGAGAGACGTTTAGGGTTAGGATTGGACCTACGGTTAGGGTTAGGTTGAGGGCTAGGGTTAGAGAGACGGCTAGGGTGAGGATTGGACCTACCGTTTGGGTTAGGTTGAGGGCTAGGGTTAGAGAGACGGTTAGGGTGAGGATTGGACCTAGGGTTAGCCTTATGGTGAGGGCTAGGGTTAGAGAGACGGTTAGGGTTAAGATTGGACCTAGGGTTAGGGTTATTTTGAGGGCTAGGGTTAGAGAGACGGTCAGGGTTAGGATTGGACCTAGGATTAAGGTTATGTTGAGGGCTAGGGTTAGAGAGACGGTTAGGGTTAGGATTAGACGTAGGGTTAGGGTTATGTTGAGGGCTAGGGTTAGAGAGTCGGTTAGGGTTAGGATTGGACCTAGGGGTAGGGTTATGTTGAGGGCTAGGGTTAGAGAGACGGTTAGTGTTAGGATTGGACCTAGGGTTAGGGTTATGTTGACGGCTAGGGATAGAGAGACGGTTAGGGTTAGGATTGGACCTAAGGTTCGGGTTATGTTGAGGGCTAGGGATAGAGAAACGGTTAGGTTTAGGATTTGACCTAGGGTTCGGGTTATGTTGAGGGCTAGGGTTAGAGAGAGGGTTAGGGTTAGTATTGGACCTAGGGTTAAGGTTATGTTGAGGGCTAGGGTTAGAGAGTCGGTTAGGGTTAGGATTGGACCTAGGGTTAGGGTTAGGTTGAGGGCTAGGTTTAGAGAAAGCGTTAGGGTTAGGATTGGACCTAGGGTTAGGGTTATGTTGAGGGCTACGGTTAGAGAGACGGTTAGGGTTAGGATTGGATCTAGGGTTAGGGTCATGTTGAGGGCTAGGGTTAGAGAGACGGTCAGGGTGAGGATTGGACCTAGGGTTAGGGTTATGTTGAGGGCTAGGGTCAGAGAGACGGTTAGGGTGAGGATTGGACCTAGGGTTAGGGTTATGTTGAGGGGTAGGGTTAGAGAGACGGTTAGGGTGAGGATTGGACCTAGGGATAGGGTTATGTTGAGGGCTAGGGTTAGAGAAATGCTTAGGGTTAGGATTGGACCTAGGGTTAGGGTTAGGTTGAGGGCTTGGTTTAGAGAGACGGTTAGGGTTAGGATTGGACCTACGGTTAAGGTTAGGTTGAGTGCAAGGGTTAGAGAGACGGTTAGGGTTAGGATTGGACCTAGGGTTAGAGTTATGTTGAGGGCTAAGGTTAGAGAGACGGTTAGGGTTAGGATTGGACCTAGGGTTATTGTTATGTTGAGGGCTAGGTTTAGAGAGACGGTTAGGGTGAGGATTGGACCTAGGGTTAGGGTTATGTTGAGGGCTAGGGTTAGAGAGACGGTTAGGGTGAGGATTGGACCTAGGGTTAGGGTTATGTTGAGGGCTAGGGTTAGAGAGATGCTTAGGGTTAGGATTGGACCTAGGATTAGGGTTAGGTTGAGGGCTTGGGTTAGAGAGACGGTAAGGGTTAGGATTGGACCTAGGGTTAGGGTTAGGTTGAGTGCTAGGGTTATAGAGACGGTTAGGGTTAGGATTGGACCTAGGGTTAGAGTTATGTTGAGGGCTAGGGTTAGAGAGACGGTTAGGGTTAGGACTGGATCTAGGGTTAGGGTTATGTTGAGGGCTATGGTTAGAGAGACGGTTAGGGTTAGGATTGGACCTACGATTCGGGTTATGTTGAGGGCTAGGGTTAGAGAGACGGTTAGGGTTAGGATTGGACCTAGGGTTCGGGTTATGTTGAGGGCTAGGGTTAGAGAGACGGTTAGGGTTAGGATTGGATGTAGGGTCAGTGTTAGGTTGAGGGCTAGGGTTAGAGAGACGGTTAAGGTTAGGATTGGACCTAGGGTTAGGGTTATGTTGAGGGCTAGGGTTAGAGAGACGGTTAGGGTGAGGATTGGACCTAGGGTTAGTGTTATGTTGAGGGCTAGGGTTAGAGAGACGGTTAGGGTGAGGATTGGACCTAGGGTTAGGGTTATGTTGAGGGCAAGGGTTAGAGAGACAGTTAGGGTTAGGATTGGACCTAGGGTTAGGGTTATGTTGAGGGCTAGGGTTAGAGAGATGCTTAGGGTTAGGATTGGACCTAGGGTTAGTTTTAGGTTGAGGGCTTGGGTTAGAGAGACGGTTAGGGTTAGGATTGGACCTAGGGTTAGGGTTATGTTGAGGGCTAGGGTTAGAGAGACTGTTAGGGTGAGGATTGGACCTAGGGTTAGGGTTATGTTGATGGCCAGGGTTAGAGAGACGGTTAGGGTTAGGATTGGACCTAGGGTTAGGGTTATGTTGAGGGCTAGCGTTAGAAAGACGGTTAGGTTTAGGATTGGACCTAGGGTTCGGGTTATGTTGAGGGCTATTGTTAGAGAGACGATTAGGGTTAGGATTGGACCTAGGGTTAGGGTTATGTTGAGGGCTAGGGTTAGAGAGATGCTTAGGGTTAAGATTGGACCTAGGGTTAGGGTTAGGTTGAGGGCTTGGTTTAGAGAGACGGTTAGGGTTAGGATTGGACCTACGGTTAAGGTTAGGTTGAGTGCAAGGGTTAGAGAGACGGTTAGGGTTAGGATTGGACCTAGGGTTAGGGTTAGGTTGAGTGCTAGGATTAGAGAGACGGTTAGGGTTAGGACTGGACCTAGGGTTAGAGTTATGTTGAGGGCTAGGGTTAGAGAGACGGTTAGGGTGAGGATTGAACCTCGGGTTAGGGTTATGTTGAGGGCTAGGGTTAGAGAGACGGTTAGGGTTAGGATTGGACCTAGGGTTAGTGTTATGTTGAGGGCTAGGGTTAGAGAGATGCTTAGGGTTAGGATTGGACCTAGGGTTAGGGTTAGGTTGAGGGCTTGGTTTAGAGAGACGGTTAGGGTTAGGATTGGACCTACGGTTAAGGTTAGGTTGAGTGCAAGGGTTAGAGAGACGGTTAGGGTTAGGATTGGACCTAGGGTTAGAGTTATGTTGAGGGCTAAGGTTAGAGAGACGGTTAGGGTTAGGATTGGACCTAGGGTTATTGTTATGTTGAGGGCTAGGGTTAGAGAGACAGTTAGGGTGAGGATTGGACCTAGGGTTAGGGTTATGTTGAGGGCTAGGGTTAGAGAGACGGTTAGGGTTAGGATTGGACCTAGGGTTAGGGTTATGTTGAGGGCTAGGGTTAGAGAGATGCTTAGGGTTAGGATTGGACCTAGGATTAGGGTTAGGTTGATGGCTTGGGTTAGAGAGACGGTTAGGGTGAGGATTGGTCCTAGGGTTAGGGTTATGTTGAGGGCTAGGATTAGAGAGACGGTTAGGGTTAGGATTGGACCTAGGGTTAGGGTTATGTTGAGGGCTAGGGTTAGAGAGATGCTTAGGGTTAGGATTGGACCTAGGGTTAGGGTTAGGTTGAGTGCTAGGGTTAGAGAGACGGTTAGGGTTAGGATTGGACCTAGGGTTAGAGTTATGTTGAGGGCTAGGGTTAGAGAGACGGTTAGGGTTAGGACTGGACCTAGGGTTAGGGTTATGTTGAGGGCTATGGTTAGAGAGACGGTTAGGGTTAGGATTGGACCTACGGTTCGGGTTATGTTGAGGGCTAGGGTTAGAGAGACGGTTAGGGTTAGGATTGGACCTAAGGTTCGGGTTATGTTGAGGGCTTGGGTTAGAGAGACGGTTAGGGTTAGGATTGGACCTAGGGTTAGGGTTATGTTGAGTGCTACGGTTAGAGAGACGGTTAAGGTTAGGATTGGACCTAGGGTTAGGGTTTTGTTGAGGGCTAGGGTTAGAGAGACGGTTAGGGTGAGGATTGGACATAGGGTTAGTGTTATGTTGAGGGCTAGGGTTAGAGAGACGGTTAGGGTGAGGATTGGACCTAGGGTTAGGGTTATGTTGAAGGCTAGGGTTAGAGAGACGGTTAGGGTGAGGATTGGACCTAGGGTTAGGGTTATGTTGAGGGCTAGGGTTAGAGAGATGCTTAGGGTGAGGATTGGACCTAGGGTTAGAGTTATGTTGAGGGCTAGGGTTAGAGAGACTGTTAGGGTTAGGATTGGACTAGGGTTAGGGTTATGTTGAGGGCTAGGGTTAGAGAGAGGGTTAGGGTTTGGATTGGACCTAGGGTTAGGGTTATGTTGAGGGCTATGTTTAGAGAGACTGTTAGGGTTAGGATTGGACCTAGGATTCGGGTTATGTTGAGGGCTAGGGTTAGAGAGACGGTTAGGGTTAGGATTGGACCTAGGGTTCGGGTTATGTTGAGGGCTAGGGTTAGAGAGACGGTTAGGGTTAGGATTGGACCTAGGGTTAGGGTTATGTTGAGGGCTAGGGTTAGAGAGACGGTTAGGGTTAGGATTGGACCTAGGTTTAGGGTTATGTTGAGGGCTAGGGTTAGAGAGCTGCTTAGGGTTAGGATTGGACCTAGGGTTAGGGTTAGGTTGAGGGCTTGGGTTAGAGAGACGGTTAGGGTTAGGATTGGACCTAGGGTTAGGGTTAGGTTGAGTGCTAGGGTTAGAGAGACGGTTAGGGTTAGGATTGGACCTAGGGTTAGAGTTATGTTGAGGGCTAGGGTTAGAGAGACGGTTATGGTTAGGATTGGACCTAGGGTTTAGGTTATGTTGAGGGCTAGGGTTAGAGAGACGGTTAGGGTTAGGATTGGACCTAGGGTTAGGGTTAGGTTGAGGGCTAGGTTTAGAGAGACGGTTAGGGTTAGGATTGGAACTAGGGTTAGGATTATGTTGAGGGCTAGGGTTAGAGAGACGGTTAGGGTTAGGATTGGACCTAGGGTTAGGGTTATGTTGAGGGCTAGGGTTAGAGAGTCGGTTAGGGTGAGGATTGGACCTAGGGTTAGGGTTATGTTGAGGGCTAGGGTTAGAGAGACGGTTAGGGTTAGGATTGGACCTAGGGTTAGGGTTATGTTGAGGGCTACGGTTAGAGAGACGGTTAGGGTTAGGATTGGACCTAGGGTTCGGGTTATGTTGAGGGCTAGGGTTAGAGAGATGCTTAGGGTTTGGATTGGACCTAGGGTCAGGGTTCGGTTGAGGGCTAGTGTTAGAGAGACGGTTAGGGTTAAGATTGGACCTAGGGTTATAGTTATGTTGAGTGCTACGGTTAGAGAGACGGTTAGGGTTAGGATTGGACCTAGGGTTATAGTTATGTTGAGGGCTAGGGTTAGAGAGACCGTCAGGGTTAGGATTGGACCTAGGGTTAGAGTTATGTTGAGGGCTAGGGTTAGAGAGACGGTTAGGGTTAGGATTGGACCTAGGGTTAGGGTTATGTTGAGGGCTAGGGTTAGAGAGACGGTTAGGGTGAGGATTGGACCTAGGGTTAGGGTTATGTTGAGGGATAGGGTTAGAGAGACGGTTATGGTGAGGATTGGACCTAGGGTTAGAGTTATGTTGAGGGCTAGGATTAGAGAGACTGTTAGGGTTAGGATTGGACTAGGGTTAGGGTTATGTTGAGGGCTAGGGTTAGAGAGAGGATTAGGGTTTGGATTGGACCTAGGGTTAGGGTTATGTTGAGGGCTATGTTTAGAGAGACTGTTAGGGTTAGGATTGGACCTAGGATTCGGGTTATGTTGAGGGCTAGGGTTAGAGAGACGGTTAGGTTTAGGATTGGACCTAGGGTTAGGGTTAGGTTGAGGGCTAGGGTTATAGAGACGGTTAGGGTGAGGATTGGACCTAGGGTTAGGGTTATGTTGAGGGCTAGGGTTAGAGAGACGGTTGGGGTGAGGATTGGACCTAGGGTTAGGGTTACGTTGAGGGCTAGGTTTAGAGAGACGGTTAGGGTTAGGATTGGACCTAGGTTTAGGGTTATGTTGAGGGCTAGGGTTAGAGAGCTGCTTAGGGTTAGGATTGGACCCTGGGTTAGGGTTAGGTTGAGGGCTTGGGTTAGAGAGACGGTTAGGATTAGGATTGGACCTAGGTTTAGGGTTAGGTTGAGTGCTAGGGTTGGAGAGACGGTTAGGGTTAGGATTGGACCTAGGGTTAGAGATATGTTGAGGGCTAGGGTTAGAGAGACGGTTAGGGTTAGGATTGGACCTAGGGTCGGGTTATGTTGAGGGGTAGGGTTCAAGAGAGTGTTAGGGTTAGGATTGGACTTAGGGTTTAGGTTATGTTGAGGGCTAGGGTTAGAGAGACGGTTAGGGTTAGGATTGGACCTAGGGTTAGGGTTAGGTTGAGGGCTAGGTTTAGAGAGATGGTTAGGGTTAGGATTGGAACTAGGCTTAGGATTATGTTGAGGGCTAGGGTTAGAGAGATGGTTAGGGTTAGGATTGGACCTAGGGTTAGGGTTATGTTGAGGGCTAGGGTTAGAGTGTCAGTTAGGGTGAGGATTGGACCTAGGGTTAGGGTTATGTTGAGGGCTAGGGTTAGAGAGACGGTTAGGGTTAGGATTGGACCTAGGGTTAGGGTTATGTTGAGGGCTACGGTTAGAGAGACGGTTAGGGTTAGGATTGGACCTAGGGTTAGGGTTATGTTGAGGGCTAGGGTTAGAGAGGCGGTTAGGGTTAGGATTGGACCTAGGGTTACGGTTAGGTTGAGTCCTAGGGTTAGAGAGACGGTTAGGGTTAGGATTGGACCTACGGTTAGGGTTAGGTTGAGGGCTAGGGTTAGAGAGACGGTTAGGGTTAGGATTGGACTTAGGGTTAGGGTTATGTTGAGCGCTAGGGTTAAAGAGACGGTTAGGGTTAGGATTGGGCCTAGGGTTAGGGTTATGTTGAGAGCTAGGGTTAGAGAGACCGTCAGGGTTAGGATTGGACCTAGGGTTAGGGTTATGTTGAGGGCTAGGATTAGAGAGACGGTTAGGGTTAGGATTGGACCTAGGGTTAGGGTTATGTTGAGGGCTAGGGTTAGAGAGGTGGTTAGGGTGAGGATTGGACCTAGAGTTAGGGTTATGTTGAAGGCTAGGGTTAGAGAGACTGTTAGGGTTAGGATTGGACGTAGGGTTAGGTTTATGTAGAGGGCTAAGCTTAGAGAGACGGTTAGGGTTAGAATTGGACGTAGGGTTAGGGTTATGTTGAGGGCTAGGGTTAGGGAGATGGTTAGGGTGAGGATTGGACCTAGGGATAGGGTTATGTTGACGGCTAGGGATAGAGAGACGGTTAGGGTTAGGATTAGACCTAGGGTTTGGGTTATGTTGACGGCTAGGGTTAGAGAGACGGTTAGGGTTAGGATTGGACCTAGGGTTAGGGTTATGTTGAGGGCTAGGGTTAGAGAGGCGGTTAGGGTTAGGATTGGACCTAGGGTTAGGATTATGTTGAGGGCTAGGGTTAGAGAGACGGTTAGGGTGAGGATTGTAACTAGGGTAAGGGTTACGTTGAGGGCTAGGGTTAGAGAGACGGTTAGGGTTAGGATTGAACCTAGGTTTGGGGTTATGTTGAGGGCTAGGGTTAGAGAGACGTTTAGGGTTAGGATTGGACCTACGGTTAGGGTTAGGTTGAGGGCTAGGGTTAGAGAGACGGCTAGGGTGAGGATTGGACCTACCGTTTGGGTTAGGTTGAGGGCTAGGGTTAGAGAGACGGTTAGGGTGAGGATTGGACCTAGGGTTAGCCTTATGGTGAGGGCTAGGGTTAGAGAGACGGTTAGGGTTAAGATTGGACCTAGGGTTAGGGTTATTTTGAGGGCTAGGGTTAGAGAGACGGTCAGGGTTAGGATTGGACCTAGGATTAAGGTTATGTTGAGGGCTAGGGTTAGAGAGACGGTTAGGGTTAGGATTAGACCTAGGGTTAGGGTTATGTTGAGGGCTAGGGTTAGAGAGTCGGTTAGGGTTAGGATTGGACCTAGGGGTAGGGTTATGTTGAGGGCTAGGGTTAGAGAGACGGTTAGTGTTAGGATTGGACCTAGGGTTAGGGTTATGTTGACGGCTAGGGATAGAGAGACGGTTAGGGTTAGGATTGGACCTAAGGTTCGGGTTATGTTGAGGGCTAGGGTTAGAGAGAGGGTTAGGGTTAGGATTGGACCTAGGGTTAAGGTTATGTTGAGGGCTAGGGTTAGAGAGAGGGTTAGGGTTAGGATTGGACCTAGGGTTAAGGTTATGTTGAGGGCTAGGGTTAGAGAGACGGTTAGGGTTAGGATTGGACCTAGGGTTAGGGTTAGGTTGAGGGCTAGGTTTAGAGAGAGCGTTAGGGTTAGGATTGGACCTAGGGTTAGGGTTATGTTGAGGGCTACGGTTAGAGAGACGGTTAGGGTTAGGATTGGATCTAGGGTTAGGGTCATGTTGAGGGCTAGGGTTAGAGAGACGGTCAGGGTGAGGATTGGACCTAGGGTTAGGGTTATGTTGAGGGCTAGGGTCAGAGAGACGGTTAGGGTGAGGATTGGACCTAGGGTTAGGGTTATGTTGAGGGGTAGGGTTAGAGAGACGGTTAGGGTGAGGATTGGACCTAGGGATAGGGTTATGTTGAGGGCTAGGGTTAGAGAGATGCTAAGGGTTAGGATTGGACGTAGGGTTAGGGTTAGGTTGAGGGCTAGGGTTAGAGAGACGGTTAGGGTTAGGATTGGACCTAGGGTTAGGGTTAGATTGAGTGCTAGGATTCAGAGACGGTTAGGGTTAGGATTGGACCTAGGGTTAGGGTTAGGTTGAGTGCTAGGGTTAGAGAGACGGTTAGGGTTAGGATTGGACCTAGGGTTAGAGTTATGTTGAGGGCTAGGGTTAGAGAGACTGTTAGGGTTAGGATTGGACTAGGGTTAGGGTTATGTTGAGGGCTAGGGTTAGAGAGAGGGTTAGGGTTAGGATTGGACCTAGGGTTAGGGTTATGTTGAGGGCTATGGTTAGAGAGACTGTTAGGGTTAGGATTGGACCTAGGATTCGGGTTATGTTGAGGGCTAGGGTTAGAGAGACGGTTAGGGTTAGGATTGGACCTAGGGTTAGGGTTAGGTTGAGGGCTAGGGTTATAGAGACGGTTAGGGTGTGGATTGGACCTAGGGTTAGGGTTATTTTGAGGGCTAGGTTTAGAGAGAGGGTTAGGGTTAGGATTGGACCTAGTGTTAGGGTTATGTTGAGGGCTATGTTTAGAGAGACGGTTAGGGTGAGGATTGGACCTAGGGTTAGTGTTATGGTGAGGGCTAGGGTTAGAGAGACGGTTAGGGTTAGGTTTGGACCTAGGGTTAGGGTTATGTTGAGGGCTAGGGTTAGAGAGACGGTTAGGGTTAGGATTGGACCTAGGGGTAGGGTTATGTTGAGGGCTAGGGTTAGAGAGACGGTTAGCGTTAGGATTGGACCTAGGGTTAGGGTTATGTTGAGGGCTAGGGTTAGAGAGACGGTTAGCGTTAGGATTGGACCTAGGGTTACGGTTATGTTGAGGGCTATGGTTAGAGAGACGGTTAGGGTTAGGATTGGACCTACGATTCGGGTTATGTTGAGGGCTAGGGTTAGAGAGACGGTTAGGGTTAGGATTGGACCTAAGGTTCGGGTTATGTTGAGGGCTAGGGTTAGAGAGACGGTTAGGGATAGAATTGGATCTAGGGTCAGTGTTAGGTTGAGGGCTAGGGTTAGAGAGACGGTTAAGGTTAGGATTGGACCTAGGGTTAGGGTTATGTTGAGGGCTAGGGTTAGAGAGACGGTTAGGGTGAGGATTGGACCTAGGGTTAGTGTTATGTTGAGGGCTAGGGTTAGAGAGACGGTTAGGGTGAGGATTGGACCTAGGGTTAGGGTTATGTTGAGGGCAAGGGTTAGAGAGACGGTTAGGGTTAGGATTGGACCTAGGGTTAGGGTTATGTTGAGGGCTAGGGTTAGAGAGATGCTTAGGGTTAGGATTGGACCTAGGGTTAGTGTTAGGTTGAGGGCTTGGGTTAGAGAGACGGTTAGGGTTAAGTTTGGACCTAGGGTTAGGGTTATGTTGAGGGCTAGGGTTAGAGAGACTGTTAGGGTGAGGATTGGACCTAGGGTTAGGGTTATGTTGAGGGCTAGGGTTAGAGAGACTGTTAGGGTGAGGATTGGACCTAGGGTTAGGGTTATGTTGAGGGCCAGGGTTAGAGAGACGGTTAGGGTTAGGATTGGACCTAGGGTTAGGGTTATGTTGAGGGCTAGCGTTAGAAAGACGGTTAGGGTTAGGATTGGACCTAGGGTTCGGGTTATGTTGAGGGCTAGGGTTAGAGAGACGGTTAGGGTTAGGATTGGACCTAGGGTTAGGGTTATGTTGAGGGCTAGGGTTAGAGAGATGCTTAGGGTTAGGATTGGACCTAGGGTTAGGGTTAGGTTGAGGGCTTGGTTTAGAGAGACGGTTAGGGTTAGGATTGGACCTACGGTTAAAGTTAGGTTGAGTGCAAGGGTTAGAGAGACGGTTAGGGTTAGGATTGGACCTAGGGTTAGAGTTATGTTGAGGGCTAAGGTTAGAGAGACGGTTAGGGTTAGGATTGGACCTAGGGTTATTGTTATGTTGAGGGCTAGGGTTAGAGAGACGGTTACGGTGAGGATTGGACCTAGGGTTAGGGTTATGTTGAGGGCTAGGGTTAGAGAGACGGTTAGGGTTAGGATTGGACCTAGGGTTAGGGTTATGTTGAGGGCTATTGTTAGAGAGATGCTTAGGGTTAGGATTGGACCTAGGATTAGGGTTAGGTTGAGGGCTTGGGTTAGAGAGACGGTAAGGGTTAGGATTGGACCTAGGGTTAGGGTTAGGTTGAGTGCTAGGGTTATAGAGACGGTTAGGGTTAGGATTGGACCTAGGGTTAGAGTTATGTTGAGGGCTAGGGTTAGAGAGACGGTTAGGGTTAGGACTGGATCTAGGGTTAGGGTTATGTTGAGGGCTATGGTTAGAGAGACGGTTAGGGTTAGGAGTGGACCTACGATTCGGGTTATGTTGAGGGCTAGGGTTAGAGAGACGGTTAGGGTTAGGATTGGACCTAGGGTTCGGGTTATGTTGAGGGCTAGGGTTAGAGAGACGGTTAGGGTTAGGATTGGATCTAGGGTCAGTGTTAGGTTGAGGGCTAGGGTTAGAGAGACGGTTAAGGTTAGGATTGGACCTAGGGTTAGGGTTATGTTGAGGGCTAGGGTTAGAGAGACGGTTAGGGTGAGGATTGGACCTAGGGTTAGTGTTATGTTGAGGGCTAGGGTTAGAGAGACGGTTAGGGTGAGGATTGGACCTAGGGTTAGGGTTATGTTGAGGGCAAGGGTTAGAGAGACAGTTAGGGTTAGGATTGGACCTAGGGTTAGGGTTATGTTGAGGGCTAGGGTTAGAGAGATGCTTAGGGTTAGGATTGGACCTAGGGTTAGTTTTAGGTTGAGGGCTTGGGTTAGAGAGACGGTTAGGGTTAGGATTGGACCTAGGGTTAGGGTTATGTTGAGGGCCAGGGTTAGAGAGATTGTTAGGGTGAGGATTGGACCTAGGGGTAGGGTTATGTTGAGGGCCAGGGTTAGAGAGACGGTTAGGGTTAGGATTGGACCTAGGGTTAGGGTTATGTTGAGGGCTAGGGTTAGAGAGACGGTTAGGGTTAGGATTGGACCTAGGGTTAGGGTTATGTTGAGGGCTAGGGTTAGAGAGATGCTTAGGGTTAGGATTGGACCTAGGGTTAGGGTTAGGTTGAGTGCTAGGGTTAGAGAGACGGTTAGGGTTAGGATTGGACCTAGGGTTAGAGTTATGTTGAGGGCTAGGGTTAGAGAGACGGTTAGGGTTAGGAATGGACCTAGGGTTAGGGTTATGTTGAGGGCTATGGTTAGAGAGACGGTTAGGGTTAGGATTGGACCTACGGTTCGGGTTATGTTGAGGGCTAGGGTTAGAGAGACGGTTAGGGTTAGGATTGGACCTAGGGTTCGGGTTATGTTGAGGGCTTGGGTTAGAGAGACGGTTAGGGTTAGGATTGGACCTAGGGTTAGGGTTATGTTGAGTGCTACGGTTAGAGAGACGGTTAAGGTTAGGATTGGACCTAGGGTTAGGGTTTTGTTGAGGGCTAGGGTTAGAGAGACGGTTAGGGTGAGGATTGGACATAGGGTTAGTGTTATGTTGAGGGCTAGGGTTAGAGAGACGGTTAGGGTGAGGATGGGACCTAGGGTTAGGGTTATGTTGAAGGCTAGGGTTAGAGAGACGGTTAGGGTGAGGATTGGACCTAGGGTTAGGGTTATGTTGAGGGCTAGGGTTAGAGAGATGCTTAGGGTGAGGATTGGACCTAGGGTTAGAGTTATGTTGAGGGCTAGGGTTAGAGAGACTGTTAGGGTTAGGATTGGACTAGGGTTAGGGTTATGTTGAGGGCTAGGGTTAGAGAGAGGGTTAGGGTTTGGATTGGACCTAGGGTTAGGGTTATGTTGAGGGCTATGTTTAGAGAGACTGTTAGGGTTAGGATTGGACCTAGGATTCGGGTTATGTTGAGGGCTAGGGTTAGAGAGACGGTTAGGGTTAGGATTGGACCTAGGGTTCGGGTTATGTTGAGGGCTAGGGTTAGAGAGACGGTTAGGGTTAGGATTGGACCTAGGGTTAGGGTTATGTTGAGGGCTAGGGTTAGAGAGACGGTTGGGGTGAGGATTGGACCTAGGGTTAGGGTTATGTTGAGGGCTAGGGTTAGAGAGACGGTTAGGGTTAGGATTGGACCTAGGTTTAGGGTTATGTTGAGGGCTAGGGTTAGAGAGCTGCTTAGGGTTAGGATTGGACCTAGGGTTAGGGTTAGGTTGAGGGCTTGGGTTAGAGAGACGGTTAGGGTTAGAATTGGACCTAGGGTTAGGGTTAGGTTGAGTGCTAGGGTTAGAGAGACGGTTAGGGTTAGGATTGGACCTAGGGTTAGAGTTATGTTGAGGGCTAGGGTTAGAGAGACGGTTATGGTTAGGATTGGACCTAGGGTTCGGGTTATGTTGAGGGGTACGGTTAGAGAGAGGGTTAGGGTTAGGATTGGACTTAGGGTTTAGGTTATGTTGAGGGCTAGGGTTAGAGAGACGGTTAGGGTTAGGATTGGACCTAGGGTTAGGGTTAGGTTGAGGGCTAGGTTTAGAGAGACGGTTAGGGTTAGGATTGGAACTAGGGTTAGGATTATGTTGAGGGCTAGGGTTAGAGAGACGGTTAGGGTTAGGATTGGACCTAGGGTTAGGGTTATGTTGAGGGCTAGGATTAGAGAGTCGGTTAGGGTGAGGATTGGACCTAGGGTTAGGGTTATGTTGAGGGCTAGGGTTAGAGAGACGGTTAGGGTTAGGATTGGACCTAGGGTTAGGGTTACGTTGAGGGCTACGGTTAGAGAGACGGTTAGGGTTAGGATTGGACCTAGGGTTCGGGTTATGTTGAGGGCTAGGGTTAGAGAGATGCTTAGGGTTTGGATTGGACCTAGGGTCAGGGTTCGCTTGAGGGCTAGTGTTAGAGAGACGGTTAGGGTTAAGATTGGACCTAGGGTTATAGTTATGTTGAGTGCTACGGTTAGAGAGACGGTTAGGGTTAGGATTGGACCTAGGGTTATAGTTATGTTGAGGGCTAGGGTTAGAGAGACCGTCAGGGTTAGGATTGGACCTAGGGTTAGAGTTATGTTGAGGGCTAGGGTTAGAGAGACGGTTAGGGTTAGGATTGTACCTAGGGTTAGGGTTATGTTGAGGGCTAGGGTTAGAGAGACGGTTAGGGTGAGGATTGGACCTAGGGTTAGGGTTATGTTGAGGGATAGGGTTAGAGAGACGGTTATGGTGAGGATTGGACCTAGGGTTAGAGTTATGTTGAGGGCTAGGATTAGAGAGACTGTTAGGGTTAGGATTGGACTAGGGTTAGGGTTATGTTGAGGGCTAGGGTTAGAGAGAGGGTTAGGGTTTGGATTGGACCTAGGGTTAGGGTTATGTTGAGGGCTATGTTTAGAGAGACTGTTAGGGTTAGGATTGGACCTAGGATTCGGGTTATGTTGAGGGCTAGGGTTAGAGAGACGGTTAGGTTTAGGATTGGACCTAGGGTTAGGGTTAGGTTGAGGGCTAGGGTTATAGAGACGGTTAGGGTGAGGATTGGACCTAGGGTTAGGGTTATGTTGAGGGCTAGGGTTAGAGAGACGGTTGGGGTGAGGATTGGACCTAGGGTTAGGGTTACGTTGAGGGCTAGGGTTAGAGAGACGGTTAGGGTTAGGATTGGACCTAGGTTTAGGGTTATGTTGAGGGCTAGGGTTAGAGAGCTGCTTAGGGTTAGGATTGGACCCTGGGTTAGGGTTAGGTTGAGGGCTTGGGTTAGAGAGACGGTTAGGATTAGGATTGGACCTAGGTTTAGGGTTAGGTTGAGTGCTAGGGTTAGAGAGACGGTTAGGGTTAGGATTGGACCTAGGGTTAGAGATATGTTGAGGGCTAGGGTTAGAGAGACGGTTAGGGTTAGGATTGGACCTAGGGTTCGGGTTATGTTGAGGGGTAGGGTTCAAGAGAGTGTTAGGGATAGGATTGGACTTAGGGTTTAGGTTATGTTGAGGGCTAGGGTTACAGAGACGGTTAGGGTTAGGATTGGACCTAGGGTTAGGGTTAGGTTGAGGGCTAGGTTTAGAGAGATGGTTAGGGTTAGGATTGGAACTAGGCTTAGGATTATGTTGAGGGCTAGGGTTAGAGAGATGGTTAGGGTTAGGATTGGACCTAGGGTTAGGGTTATGTTGAGGGCTAGGGTTAGAGTGTCAGTTAGGGTGAGGATTGGACCTAGGGTTAGGGTTATGTTGAGGGCTAGGGTTAGAGAGACGGTTAGGGTTAGGATTGGACCTAGGGTTAGGGTTATGTTGAGGGCTACGGTTAGAGAGACGGTTAGGGTTAGGATTGGACCTAGGGTTAGGGTTATGTTGAGGGCTAGGGTTAGAGAGGCGGTTAGGGTTAGGATTGGACCTAGGGTTACGGTTAGGTTGAGTCCTAGGGTTAGAGAGACGGTTAGGGTTAGGATTGGACCTACGGTTAGGGTTAGGTTGAGGGCTAGGGTTAGAGAGACGGTTAGGTTTAGGATTGGACCTAGGGTTAGGGTTAGGTTGAGGGCTAGGGTTATAGAGACGGTTAGGGTGAGGATTGGACCTAGGGTTAGGGTTATGTTGAGGGCTAGGGTTAGAGAGACGGTTGGGGTGAGGATTGGACCTAGGGTTAGGGTTACGTTGAGGGCTAGGGTTAGAGAGACGGTTAGGGTTAGGATTGGACCTAGGTTTAGGGTTATGTTGAGGGCTAGGGTTAGAGAGCTGCTTAGGGTTAGGATTGGACCCTGGGTTAGGGTTAGGTTGAGGGCTTGGGTTAGAGAGACGGTTAGGATTAGGATTGGACCTAGGTTTAGGGTTAGGTTGAGTGCTAGGGTTAGAGAGACGGTTAGGGTTAGGATTGGACCTAGGGTTAGAGATATGTTGAGGGCTAGGGTTAGAGAGACGGTTAGGGTTAGGATTGGACCTAGGGTTCGGGTTATGTTGAGGGGTAGGGTTCAAGAGAGTGTTAGGGATAGGATTGGACTTAGGGTTTAGGTTATGTTGAGGGCTAGGGTTAGAGAGACGGTTAGGGTTAGGATTGGACCTAGGGTTAGGGTTAGGTTGAGGGCTAGGTTTAGAGAGATGGTTAGGGTTAGGATTGGAACTAGGCTTAGGATTATGTTGAGGGCTAGGGTTAGAGAGATGGTTAGGGTTAGGATTGGACCTAGGGTTAGGGTTATGTTGAGGGCTAGGGTTAGAGTGTCAGTTAGGGTGAGGATTGGACCTAGGGTTAGGGTTATGTTGAGGGCTAGGGTTAGAGAGACGGTTAGGGTTAGGATTGGACCTAGGGTTAGGGTTATGTTGAGGGCTACGGTTAGAGAGACGGTTAGGGTTAGGATTGGACCTAGGGTTAGGGTTATGTTGAGGGCTAGGGTTAGAGAGGCGGTTAGGGTTAGGATTGGACCTAGGGTTACGGTTAGGTTGAGTCCTAGGGTTAGAGAGACGGTTAGGGTTAGGATTGGACCTACGGTTAGGGTTAGGTTGAGGGCTAGGGTTAGAGAGACGGTTAGGGTTAGGATTGGACTTAGGGTTAGGGTTATGTTGAGCGCTAGGGTTAAAGAGACGGTTAGGGTTAGGATTGGGCCTAGGGTTAGGGTTATGTTGAGAGCTAGGGTTAGAGAGACCGTCAGGGTTAGGATTGGACCTAGGGTTAGGGTTATGTTGAGGGCTAGGATTAGAGAGACGGTTAGGGTTAGGATTGGACCTAGGGTTAGGGTTATGTTGAGGGCTAGGGTTAGAGAGGTGGTTAGGGTGAGGATTGGACCTAGAGTTAGGGTTATGTTGAAGGCTAGGGTTAGAGAGACTGTTAGGGTTAGGATTGGACGTAGGGTTAGGTTTATGTAGAGGGCTAAGCTTAGAGAGACGGTTAGGGTTAGAATTGGACGTAGGGTTAGGGTTATGTTGAGGGCTAGGGTTAGGGAGATGGTTAGGGTGAGGATTGGACCTAGGGATAGGGTTATGTTGACGGCTAGGGATAGAGAGACGGTTAGGGTTAGGATTAGACCTAGGGTTTGGGTTATGTTGACGGCTAGGGTTAGAGAGACGGTTAGGGTTAGGATTGGACCTAGGGTTAGGGTTATGTTGAGGGCTAGGGTTAGAGAGGCGGTTAGGGTTAGGATTGGACCTAGGGTTAGGATTATGTTGAGGGCTAGGGTTAGAGAGACGGTTAGGGTGAGGATTGTAACTAGGGTAAGGGTTACGTTGAGGGCTAGGGTTAGAGAGACGGTTAGGGTTAGGATTGAACCTAGGTTTGGGGTTATGTTGAGGGCTAGGGTTAGAGAGACGTTTAGGGTTAGGATTGGACCTACGGTTAGGGTTAGGTTGAGGGCTAGGGTTAGAGAGACGGCTAGGGTGAGGATTGGACCTACCGTTTGGGTTAGGTTGAGGGCTAGGGTTAGAGAGACGGTTAGGGTGAGGATTGGACCTAGGGTTAGCCTTATGGTGAGGGCTAGGGTTAGAGAGACGGTTAGGGTTAAGATTGGACCTAGGGTTAGGGTTATTTTGAGGGCTAGGGTTAGAGAGACGGTCAGGGTTAGGATTGGACCTAGGATTAAGGTTATGTTGAGGGCTAGGGTTAGAGAGACGGTTAGGGTTAGGATTAGACCTAGGGTTAGGGTTATGTTGAGGGCTAGGGTTAGAGAGTCGGTTAGGGTTAGGATTGGACCTAGGGGTAGGGTTATGTTGAGGGCTAGGGTTAGAGAGACGGTTAGTGTTAGGATTGGACCTAGGGTTAGGGTTATGTTGACGGCTAGGGATAGAGAGACGGTTAGGGTTAGGATTGGACCTAAGGTTCGGGTTATGTTGAGGGCTAGGGATAGAGAGACGGTTAGGTTTAGGATTTGACCTAGGGTTCGGGTTATGTTGAGGGCTAGGGTTAGAGAGAGGGTTAGGGTTAGGATTGGACCTAGGGTTAAGGTTATGTTGAGGGCTAGGGTTAGAGAGACGGTTAGGGTTAGGATTGGACCTAGGGTTAGGGTTAGGTTGAGGGCTAGGTTTAGAGAGAGCGTTAGGGTTAGGATTGGACCTAGGGTTAGGGTTATGTTGAGGGCTACGGTTAGAGAGACGGTTAGGGTTAGGATTGGATCTAGGGTTAGGGTCATGTTGAGGGCTAGGGTTAGAGAGACGGTCAGGGTGAGGATTGGACCTAGGGTTAGGGTTATGTTGAGGGCTAGGGTCAGAGAGACGGTTAGGGTGAGGATTGGACCTAGGGTTAGGGTTATGTTGAGGGGTAGGGTTAGAGAGACGGTTAGGGTGAGGATTGGACCTAGGGATAGGGTTATGTTGAGGGCTAGGGTTAGAGAGATGCTAAGGGTTAGGATTGGACGTAGGGTTAGGGTTAGGTTGAGGGCTAGGGTTAGAGAGACGGTTAGGGTTAGGATTGGACCTAGGGTTAGGGTTAGATTGAGTGCTAGGATTCAGAGACGGTTAGGGTTAGGATTGGACCTAGGGTTAGGGTTAGGTTGAGTGCTAGGGTTAGAGAGACGGTTAGGGTTAGGATTGGACCTAGGGTTAGAGTTATGTTGAGGGCTAGGGTTAGAGAGACTGTTAGGGTTAGGATTGGACTAGGGTTAGGGTTATGTTGAGGGCTAGGGTTAGAGAGAGGGTTAGGGTTAGGATTGGACCTAGGGTTAGGGTTATGTTGAGGGCTATGGTTAGAGAGACTGTTAGGGTTAGGATTGGACCTAGGATTCGGGTTATGTTGAGGGCTAGGGTTAGAGAGACGGTTAGGGTTAGGATTGGACCTAGGGTTAGGGTTAGGTTGAGGGCTAGGGTTATAGAGACGGTTAGGGTGAGGATTGGACCTAGGGTTAGGGTTATTTTGAGGGCTAGGGTTAGAGAGAGGGTTAGGGTTAGGATTGGACCTAGTGTTAGGGTTATGTTGAGGGCTATGTTTAGAGAGACGGTTAGGGTGAGGATTGGACCTAGGGTTAGTGTTATGGTGAGGGCTAGGGTTAGAGAGACGGTTAGGGTTAGGATTGGACCTAGGGTTCGGGTTATGTTGAGGGCTAGGGTTAGAGAGACGGTTAGGGTTAGGATTGGATCTAGGGTCAGTGTTAGGTTGAGGGCTAGGGTTAGAGAGACGGTTAAGGTTAGGATTGGACCTAGGGTTAGGGTTATGTTGAGGGCTAGGGTTAGAGAGACTGTTAGGGTGAGGATTGGACCTAGGGTTAGTGTTATGTTGAGGGCTAGGGTTAGAGAGACGGTTAGGGTGAGGATTGGACCTAGGGTTAGGGTTATGTTGAGGGCAAGGGTTAGAGAGACAGTTAGGGTTAGGATTGGACCTAGGGTTAGGGTTATGTTGAGGGCTAGGGTTAGAGAGATGCTTAGGGTTAGGATTGGACCTAGGGTTAGTTTTAGGTTGAGGGCTTGGGTTAGAGAGACGGTTAGGGTTAGGATTGGACCTAGGGTTAGGGTTATGTTGAGGGCCAGGGTTAGAGAGATTGTTAGGGTGAGGATTGGACCTAGGGTTAGGGTTATGTTGAGGGCCAGGGTTAGAGAGACGGTTAGGGTTAGGATTGGACCTAGGGTTAGGGTTATGTTGAGGGCTAGGGTTAGAGAGACGGTTAGGGTTAGGATTGGACCTAGGGTTAGGGTTATGTTGAGGGCTAGGGTTAGAGAGATGCTTAGGGTTAGGATTGGACCTAGGGTTAGGGTTAGGTTGAGGGCTTGGTTTAGAGAGACGGTTAGGGTTAGGATTGGACCTACGGTTAAGGTTAGGTTGAGTGCAAGGGTTAGAGAGACGGTTAGGGTTAGGATTGGACCTAGGGTTAGAGTTATGTTGAGGGCTAAGGTTAGAGAGACGGTTAGGGTTAGGATTGGACCTAGGGTTATTGTTATGTTGAGGGCTAGGGTTAGAGAGACGGTTAGGGTGAGGATTGGACCTAGGGTTAGGGTTATGTTGAGGGCTAGGGTTAGAGAGACGGTTAGGGTTAGGATTGGACCTAGGGTTAGGGTTATGTTGAGGGCTAGGGTTAGAGAGATGCTTAGGGTTAGGATTGGACCTAGGATTAGGGTTAGGTTGATGGCTTGGGTTAGAGAGACGGTTAGGGTGAGGATTGGACCTAGGGTTAGGGTTATGTTGAGGGCTAGGGTTAGAGAGACGGTTAGGGTTAGGATTGGACCTAGGGTTAGGGTTATGTTGAGGGCTAGGGTTAGAGAGATGCTTAGGGTTAGGATTGGACCTAGGGTTAGGGTTAGGTTGAGTGCTAGGGTTAGAGAGACGGTTAGGGTTAGGATTGGACCTAGGGTTAGAGTTATGTTGAGGGCTAGGGTTAGAGAGACGGTTAGGGTTAGGAATGGACCTAGGGTTAGGGTTATGTTGAGGGCTATGGTTAGAGAGACGGTTAGGGTTAGGATTGGACCTACGGTTCGGGTTATGTTGAGGGCTAGGGTTAGAGAGACGGTTAGGGTTAGGATTGGACCTAGGGTTCGGGTTATGTTGAGGGCTTGGGTTAGAGAGACGGTTAGGGTTAGGATTGGACCTAGGGTTAGGGTTATGTTGAGTGCTACGGTTAGAGAGACGGTTAAGGTTAGGATTGGACCTAGGGTTAGGGTTTTGTTGAGGGCTAGGGTTAGAGAGACGGTTAGGGTGAGGATTGGACATAGGGTTAGTGTTATGTTGAGGGCTAGGGTTAGAGAGACGGTTAGGGTGAGGATTGGACCTAGGGTTAGGGTTATGTTGAAGGCTAGGGTTAGAGAGACGGTTAGGGTGAGGATTGGACCTAGGGTTAGGGTTATGTTGAGGGCTAGGGTTAGAGAGATGCTTAGGGTGAGGATTGGACCTAGGGTTAGAGTTATGTTGAGGGCTAGGGTTAGAGAGACTGTTAGGGTTAGGATTGGACTAGGGTTAGGGTTATGTTGAGGGCTAGGGTTAGAGAGAGGGTTAGGGTTTGGATTGGACCTAGGGTTAGGGTTATGTTGAGGGCTATGTTTAGAGAGACTGTTAGGGTTAGGATTGGACCTAGGATTCGGGTTATGTTGAGGGCTAGGGTTAGAGAGACGGTTAGGGTTAGGATTGGACCTAGGGTTCGGGTTATGTTGAGGGCTAGGGTTAGAGAGACGGTTAGGGTTAGGATTGGACCTAGGGTTAGGGTTATGTTGAGGGCTAGGGTTAGAGAGACGGTTGGGGTGAGGATTGGACCTAGGGTTAGGGTTATGTTGAGGGCTAGGGTTAGAGAGACGGTTAGGGTTAGGATTGGACCTAGGTTTAGGGTTATGTTGAGGGCTAGGGTTAGACAGCTGCTTAGGGTTAGGATTGGACCTAGGGTTAGGGTTAGGTTGAGGGCTTGGGTTAGAGAGACGGTTAGGGTTAGAATTGGACCTAGGGTTAGGGTTAGGTTGAGTGCTAGGGTTAGAGAGACGGTTAGGGTTAGGATTGGACCTAGGGTTAGAGTTATGTTGAGGGCTAGGGTTAGAGAGACGGTTATGGTTAGGATTGGACCTAGGGTTCGGGTTATGTTGAGGGGTACGGTTAGAGAGAGGGTTAGGGTTAGGATTGGACTTAGGGTTTAGGTTATGTTGAGGGCTAGGGTTAGAGAGACGGTTAGGGTTAGGACTGGACCTAGGGTTAGGGTTAGGTTGAGGGCTAGGTTTAGAGAGACGGTTAGGGTTAGGATTGGAACTAGGGTTAGGGTTATGTTGAGGGCTAGGGTTAGAGAGACGGTTAGGGTTAGGATTGGACCTAGGGTTAGGGTTATGTTGAGGGCTAGGGTTAGAGAGTCGGTTAGGGTGAGGATTGGACCTAGGGTTAGGGTTATGTTGAGGGCTAGGGTTAGAGAGACGGTTAGGGTTAGGATTGGACCTAGGGTTAGGGTTACGTTGAGGGCTACGGTTAGAGAGACGGTTAGGGTTAGGATTGGACCTAGGGTTCGGGTTATGTTGAGGGCTAGGGTTAGAGAGATGCTTAGGGTTTGGATTGGACCTAGGGTCAGGGTTCGCTTGAGGGCTAGTGTTAGAGAGACGGTTAGGGTTAAGATTGGACCTAGGGTTATAGTTATGTTGAGTGCTACGGTTAGAGAGACGGTTAGGGTTAGGATTGGACCTAGGGTTATAGTTATGTTGAGGGCTAGGGTTAGAGAGACCGTCAGGGTTAGGATTGGACCTAGGGTTAGAGTTATGTTGAGGGCTAGGGTTAGAGAGACGGTTAGGGTTAGGATTGGACCTAGGGTTAGGGTTATGTTGAGGGCTAGGGTTAGAGAGAAGGTTAGGGTGAGGATTGGACCTAGGGTTAGGGTTATGTTGAGGGATAGGGTTAGAGAGACGGTTATGGTGAGGATTGGACCTAGGGTTAGAGTTATGTTGAGGGCTAGGATTAGAGAGACTGTTAGGGTTAGGATTGGACTAGGGTTAGGGTTATGTTGAGGGCTAGGGTTAGAGAGAGGGTTAGGGTTTGGATTGGACCTAGGGTTAGGGTTATGTTGAGGGCTATGTTTAGAGAGACTGTTAGGGTTAGGATTGGACCTAGGATTCGGGTTATGTTGAGGGCTAGGGTTAGAGAGACGGTTAGGTTTAGGATTGGACCTAGGGTTAGGGTTAGGTTGAGGGCTAGGGTTATAGAGACGGTTAGGGTGAGGATTGGACCTAGGGTTAGGGTTATGTTGAGGGCTAGGGTTAGAGAGACGGTTGGGGTGAGGATTGGACCTAGGGTTAGGGTTACGTTGAGGGCTAGGGTTAGAGAGACGGTTAGGGTTAGGATTGGACCTAGGTTTAGGGTTATGTTGAGGGCTAGGGTTAGAAAGCTGCTTAGGGTTAGGATTGGACCCTGGGTTAGGGTTAGGTTGAGGGCTTGGGTTAGAGAGACGGTTAGGATTAGGATTGGACCTAGGTTTAGGGTTAGGTTGAGTGCTAGGGTTAGAGAGACGGTTAGGGTTAGGATTGGACCTAGGGTTAGAGATATGTTGAGGGCTAGGGTTAGAGAGACGGTTAGGGTTAGGATTGGACCTAGGGTTCGGGTTATGTTGAGGGGTAGGGTTCAAGAGAGTGTTAGGGATAGGATTGGACTTAGGGTTTAGGTTATGTTGAGGGCTAGGGTTAGAGAGACGGTTAGGGTTAGGATTGGACCTAGGGTTAGGGTTAGGTTGAGGGCTAGGTTTAGAGAGATGGTTAGGGTTAGGATTGGAACTAGGCTTAGGATTATGTTGAGGGCTAGGGTTAGAGAGATGGTTAGGGTTAAGATTGGACCTAGGGTTAGGGTTATGTTGAGGGCTAGGGTTAGAGTGTCAGTTAGGGTGAGGATTGGACCTAGGGTTAGGGTTATGTTGAGGGCTAGGGTTAGAGAGACGGTTAGGGTTAGGATTGGACCTAGGGTTAGGGTTATGTTGAGGGCTACGGTTAGAGAGACGGTTAGGGTTAGGATTGGACCTAGGGTTAGGGTTATGTTGAGGGCTAGGGTTAGAGAGGCGGTTAGGGTTAGGATTGGACCTAGGGTTACGGTTAGGTTGAGTCCTAGGGTTAGAGAGACGGTTAGGGTTAGGATTGGACCTACGGTTAGGGTTAGGTTGAGGGCTAGGGTTAGAGAGACGGTTAGGGTTAGGATTGGACTTAGGGTTAGGGTTATGTTGAGCGCTAGGGTTAAAGAGACGGTTAGGGTTAGGATTGGGCCTAGGGTTAGGGTTATGTTGAGAGCTAGGGTTAGAGAGACCGTCAGGGTTAGGATTGGACCTAGGGTTAGGGTTATGTTGAGGGCTAGGATTAGAGAGACGGTTAGGGTTAGGATTGGACCTAGGGTTAGGGTTATGTTGAGGGCTAGGGTTAGAGAGGTGGTTAGGGTGAGGATTGGACCTAGAGTTAGGGTTATGTTGAAGGCTAGGGTTAGAGAGACTGTTAGGGTTAGGATTGGACGTAGGGTTAGGTTTATGTAGAGGGCTAAGCTTAGAGAGACGGTTAGGGTTAGAATTGGACGTAGGGTTAGGGTTATGTTGAGGGCTAGGGTTAGGGAGATGGTTAGGGTGAGGATTGGACCTAGGGATAGGGTTATGTTGACGGCTAGGGATAGAGAGACGGTTAGGGTTAGGATTAGACCTAGGGTTTGGGTTATGTTGACGGCTAGGGTTAGAGAGACGGTTAGGGTTAGGATTGGACCTAGGGTTAGGGTTATGTTGAGGGCTAGGGTTAGAGAGGCGGTTAGGGTTAGGATTGGACCTAGGGTTAGGATTATGTTGAGGGCTAGGGTTAGAGAGACGGTTAGGGTGAGGATTGTAACTAGGGTAAGGGTTACGTTGAGGGCTAGGGTTAGAGAGACGGTTAGGGTTAGGATTGAACCTAGGTTTGGGGTTATGTTGAGGGCTAGGGTTAGAGAGACGTTTAGGGTTAGGATTGGACCTACGGTTAGGGTTAGGTTGAGGGCTAGGGTTAGAGAGACGGCTAGGGTGAGGATTGGACCTACCGTTTGGGTTAGGTTGAGGGCTAGGGTTAGAGAGACGGTTAGGGTGAGGATTGGACCTAGGGTTAGCCTTATGGTGAGGGCTAGGGTTAGAGAGACGGTTAGGGTTAAGATTGGACCTAGGGTTAGGGTTATTTTGAGGGCTAGGGTTAGAGAGACGGTCAGGGTTAGGATTGGACCTAGGATTAAGGTTATGTTGAGGGCTAGGGTTAGAGAGACGGTTAGGGTTAGGATTAGACCTAGGGTTAGGGTTATGTTGAGGGCTAGGGTTAGAGAGTCGGTTAGGGTTAGGATTGGACCTAGGGGTAGGGTTATGTTGAGGGCTAGGGTTAGAGAGACGGTTAGTGTTAGGATTGGACCTAGGGTTAGGGTTATGTTGACGGCTAGGGATAGAGAGACGGTTAGGGTTAGGATTGGACCTAAGGTTCGGGTTATGTTGAGGGCTAGGGATAGAGAGACGGTTAGGTTTAGGATTTGACCTAGGGTTCGGGTTATGTTGAGGGCTAGGGTTAGAGAGAGGGTTAGGGTTAGGATTGGACCTAGGGTTAAGGTTATGTTGAGGGCTAGGGTTAGAGAGACGGTTAGGGTTAGGATTGGACCTAGGGTTAGGGTTAGGTTGAGGGCTAGGTTTAGAGAGAGCGTTAGGGTTAGGATTGGACCTAGGGTTAGGGTTATGTTGAGGGCTACGGTTAGAGAGACGGTTAGGGTTAGGATTGGATCTATGGTTAGGGTCATGTTGAGGGCTATGGTTAGAGAGACGGTCAGGGTGAGGATTGGACCTAGGGTTAGGGTTATGTTGAGGGCTAGGGTCAGAGAGACGGTTAGGGTGAGGATTGGACCTAGGGTTAGGGTTATGTTGAGCGGTAGGGTTAGAGAGACGGTTAGGGTGAGGATTGGACCTAGGGATAGGGTTATGTTGAGGGCTAGGGTTAGAGAGATGCTAAGGGTTAGGATTGGACGTAGGGTTAGGGTTAGGTTGAGGGCTAGGGTTAGAGAGACGGTTAGGGTTAGGATTGGACCTAGGGTTAGGGTTAGATTGAGTGCTAGGATTCAGAGACGGTTAGGGTTAGGATTGGACCTAGGGTTAGGGTTAGGTTGAGTGCTAGGGTTAGAGAGACGGTTAGGGTTAGGATTGGACCTAGGGTTAGAGTTATGTTGAGGGCTAGGGTTAGAGAGACTGTTAGGGTTAGGATTGGACTAGGGTTAGGGTTATGTTGAGGGCTAGGGTTAGAGAGAGGGTTAGGGTTAGGATTGGACCTAGGGTTAGGGTTATGTTGAGGGCTATGGTTAGAGAGACTGTTAGGGTTAGGATTGGACCTAGGATTCGGGTTATGTTGAGGGCTAGGGTTAGAGAGACGGTTAGGGTTAGGATTGGACCTAGGGTTAGGGTTAGGTTGAGGGCTAGGGTTATAGAGACGGTTAGGGTGAGGATTGGACCTAGGGTTAGGGTTATTTTGAGGGCTAGGGTTAGAGAGAGGGTTAGGGTTAGGATTGGACCTAGTGTTAGGGTTATGTTGAGGGCTATGTTTAGAGAGACGGTTAGGGTGAGGATTGGACCTAGGGTTAGTGTTATGGTGAGGGCTAGGGTTAGAGAGACGGTTAGGGTTAGGTTTGGACCTAGGGTTAGGGTTATGTTGAGGGCTAGGGTTAGAGAGACGGTTAGGGTTAGGATTGGACCTAGGGGTAGGGTTATGTTGAGGGCTAGGGTTAGAGAGACGGTTAGCGTTAGGATTGGACCTAGGGTTAGGGTTATGTTGAGGGCTAGGGTTAGAGAGACGGTTAGCGTTAGGATTGGACCTAGGGTTACGGTTATGTTGAGGGCTATGGTTAGAGAGACGGTTAGGGTTAGGATTGGACCTACGATTCGGGTTATGTTGAGGGCTAGGGTTAGAGAGACGGTTAGGGTTAGGATTGGACCTAAGGTTCGGGTTATGTTGAGGGCTAGGGTTAGAGAGACGGTTAGGGATAGGATTGGATCTAGGGTCAGTGTTAGGTTGAGGGCTAGGGTTAGAGAGACGGTTAAGGTTAGGATTGGACCTAGGGTTAGGGTTATGTTGAGGGCTAGGGTTAGAGAGACGGTTAGGGTGAGGATTGGACCTAGGGTTAGTGTTATGTTGAGGGCTAGGGTTAGAGAGACGGTTAGGGTGAGGATTGGACCTAGGGTTAGGGTTATGTTGAGGGCAAGGGTTAGAGAGACGGTTAGGGTTAGGATTGGACCTAGGGTTAGGGTTATGTTGAGGGCTAGGGTTAGAGAGATGCTTAGGGTTAGGATTGGACCTAGGGTTAGTGTTAGGTTGAGGGCTTGGGTTAGAGAGACGGTTAGGGTTAGGTTTGGACCTAGGGTTAGGGTTATGTTGAGGACTAGGGTTAGAGAGACTGTTAGGGTGAGGATTGGACCTAGGGTTAGGGTTATGTTGAGGGCTAGGGTTAGAGAGACGGTTAGGGTTAGGATTGGACCTAGGGTTAGGGTTATGTTGAGGGCTAGGGTTGGAAAGACGGTTAGGGTTAGGATTGGACCTAGGGTTCGGGTTATGTTGAGGGCTAGGGTTAGAGAGACGGTTAGGGTTAGGATTGGACCTAGGGTTAGGGTTATGTTGAGGGCTAGGGTTAGAGAGATGCTTAGGGTTAGGATTGGACCTAGAGTTAGGGTTAGGTTGAGGGCTTGGTTTAGAGAGACGGTTAGGGTTAGGATTGGACCTACGGTTAAGGTTAGGTTGAGTGCAAGGGTTAGAGAGACGGTTAGGGTTAGGATTGGACCTAGGGTTAGAGTTATGTTGAGGGCTAAGGATAGAGAGACGGTTAGGGTTAGGATTGGACCTAGGGTTAGAGTTATGTTGAGGGCTAGGGTTAGAGAGACGGTTAGGGTGAGGACTGGACCTAGGGTTAGGGTTATGTTGAGGGGTAGGGTTAGAGAGACGGTTAGGGTGAGGATTGGACCTAGGGATAGGGTTATGTCGAGGGCTAGGGTTAGAGAGATACTAAGGGTTAGGATTGGACGTAGGGTTAGGGTTAGGTTGAGGGCTAGGGTTAGAGAGACGGTTAGGGTTAGGATTGGACCTAGGGTTAGGGTTAGATTGAGTGCTAGGATTGAGAGACGGTTAGGGTTAGGATTGGACCTAGGGTTAGGGTTAGGTTGAGTGCTAGGGTTAGAGAGACGGTTAGGGTTAGGATTGGACCTAGGGTTAGAGTTATGTTGAGGGCTAAGGATAGAGAGACGGTTAGGGTTAGGATTGGACCTAGGGTTAGAGTTATGTTGAGGGCTAGGGTTAGAGAGACGGTTAGGGTGAGGACTGGACCTAGGGTTAGGGTTATGTTGAGGGGTAGGGTTAGAGAGACGGTTAGGGTGAGGATTGGACCTAGGGATAGGGTTATGTCGAGGGCTAGGGTTAGAGAGATACTAAGGGTTAGGATTGGACGTAGGGTTAGGGTTAGGTTGAGGGCTAGGGTTAGAGAGACGGTTAGGGTTAGGATTGGACCTAGGGTTAGGGTTAGATTGAGTGCTAGGATTGAGAGACGGTTAGGGTTAGGATTGGACCTAGGGTTAGGGTTAGGTTGAGTGCTAGGGTTAGAGAGACGGTTAGGGTTAGGATTGGACCTAGGGTTAGAGTTATGTTGAGGGGTAGGGTTAGAGAGACTGTTAGGGTTAGGATTGGACTAGGGTTAGGGTTATGTTGAGGGCTAGGGTTAGAGAGAGGGTTAGGGTTAGGATTGGACCTAGGGTTAGGGTTATGTTGAGGGCTATGGTTAGAGAGACTGTTAGGGTTAGGATTGGACCTAGGATTCGGGTTATGTTGAGGGCTAGGGTTAGAGAGACGGTTAGGGTTAGGATTGGACCTAGGGTTAGGGTTAGGTTGAGGGCTAGGGTTATAGAGACGGTTAGGGTGAGGATTGGACCTAGGGTTAGGGTTATTTTGAGGGCTAGGGTTAGAGAGAGAGTTAGGGTTAGGATTGGACCTAGTGTTAGGGTTATGTTGAGGGATATGTTTAGAGAGACGGTTAGGGTGAGGATTGGACCTAGGGTTAGTGTTATGGTGAGGGCTAGGGTTAGAGAGACGGTTAAGGTTAAGATTGGACCTAGGGTTAGGGTTATTTTGAGGGCTAGGGTTAGAGAGACGGTTAGGGTTAGGATTGGACCTAGGATTAAGGTTATGTTGAGGGCTAATGTTAGAGAGACGGTTAGGGTTAGGATTGGACCTAGGGGTAGGGTTATGTTGAGGGCTAGGGTTAGAGAGACGGTTAGCGTTAGGATTGGACCTAGGGTTAGGGTTATGTTGAGGGCTAGGGTTAGAGAGACGGTTAGCGTTAGGATTGGACCTAGGGTTACGGTTATGTTGAGGGCTATGGTTAGAGAGACGGTTAGGGTTAGGATTGGACCTACGATTCGGGTTATGTTGAGGGCTAGGGTTAGAGAGACGGTTAGGGTTAGGATTGGACCTAGGGTTCGGGTTATGTTGAGGGCTAGGGTTAGAGAGACGGTTAGGGTTAGGATTGGACCTAGGGTCAGTGTTAGGTTGAGGGCTAGGGTTAGAGAGAAGGTTAAGGTTAGGATTGGACCTAGGGTTAGGGTTATGTTGAGGGCTAGGGTTAGAGAGACGGTTAGGGTGAGGATTGGACCTAGGGTTAGTGTTATGTTGAGGGCTAGGGTTAGAGAGACGGTTAGGGTGAGGATTGGACCTAGGGTTAGTGTTAGGTTGAGGGCTTGGGTTAGAGAGACGGTTAGGGTTAGGTTTGGACCTAGGGTTAGGGTTATGTTGAGGGCTAGGGTTAGAGAGATGCTTAGGGTTAGGATTGGACCTAGGGTTAGTGTTAGGTTGAGGGCTTGGATTAGAGAGACGGTTAGGGTTAGGTTTGGACCTAGGGTTAGGGTTATTTTGAGGGCTAGGGTTAGAGAGACTGTTAGGGTGAGGATTGGACCTAGGGTTAGGGTTATGTTGAGGGCTAGGGTTAGAGAGACGGTTAGGGTTAGGATTGGACCTAGGGTTAGGGTTATGTTGAGGGCTAGGGTTAGAAAGACGGTTAGGGTTAGGATTGGACCTAGGGTTCGGGTTATGTTGAGGGCTAGGGTTAGAGAGACGGTTAGGGTTAGGATTGGACCTAGGGTTAGGGTTATGTTGAGGGCTAGGGTTAGAGAGATGCTTAGGGTTAGGATTGGACCTAGGGTTAGGGTTAGGTTGAGGGCTTGGTTTAGAGAGACGGTTAGGGTTAGGATTGGACCTACGGTTAAGGTTAGGTTGAGTGCAAGGGTTAGAGAGACGGTTAGGGTTAGGATTGGACCTAGGGTTAGAGTTATGTTGAGGGCTAAGGTTAGAGAGACGGTTAGGGTTAGGATTGGACCTAGGGTTAGAGTTATGTTGAGGGCTAGGGTTAGAGAGACGGTTAGGGTGAGGATTGGACCTAGGGTTAGGGTTATGTTGAGGGGTAGGGTTAGAGAGACGGTTAGGGTGAGGATTGGACCTAGGGATAGGGTTATGTCGAGGGATAGGGTTAGAGAGATGCTAAGGGTTAGGATTGGACGTAGGGTTAGGGTTAGGTTCAGGGCTAGGGTTAGAGAGACGGTTAGGGTTAGGATTGGACCTAGGGTTAGGGTTAGATTTAGTGCTACGATTGAGAGACGCTTAGGGTTAGGATTGGACCTAGGGTTAGGGTTAGGTTGAGTGCTAGGGTTAGAGAGACGGTTAGGGTTAGGATTGGACCTAGGGTTAGGGTTATGTTGAGGGCTAGGGTTAGAGAGACTGTTAGGGTTAGGATTGGACTAGGGTTAGGGTTATGTTGAGGGCTAGGGTTAGAGAGAGGGTTAGGGTTAGGATTGGACCTAGTGTTAGGGTTACGTTGAGGGCTATGTTTAGAGAGACGGTTAGGGTGAGGATTGGATCTAGGGTTAGTGTTTTGGTGAGGGCTAGGGTTAGAGAGACGATTAGCGTTAGGATTGGACCTAGGGTTAGGGTTATGTTGAGGGCTAGGGTTAGAGAGACGGTCAGCGTTAGGATTGGACCTAGGGTTAGGGTTATTTTGAGGGCTAGGGTTAGAGAGACGGTTAGGGTTAGGATTGGACCTAGGATTAAGGTTATGTTGAGGGCTAGGGTTAGAGAGACGGTTAGGGTTAGGATTGGACCTAGGGTTAGGGTTATGTTGAGGGCTAGGGTTAGAGAGACGGTCAGCGTTAGGATTGGACCTAGGGTTAGGGTTATGTTGAGGGCTAGGGTTAGAAAGACGATTAGCGTTAGGATTGGACCTAGGGTTAGGGTTATGTTGAGGGCTATGGTTAGAGAGACGGTTAGGGTTAGGATTGGACCTACGATTCGGGTTATGTTGTGGGCTAGGGTTAGAGAGACGGTTAGGGTTAGGATTGGACCTAGGGTTCGGGTTATGTTGAGTGCTAGGGTTAGAGAGACGGTTAGGGTTAGGATTGGATCTAGGGTCAGTGTTAGGTTGAGGGCTAGGGTTAGAGAGACGGTTAAGGTTAGGATTGGACCTAGGGTTAGGGTTATGTTGAGGGCTAGGGTTAGAGAGACGGTTAGGGTGAGGATTGGACCTAGGGTTAGTGTTATGTTGAGGGCTAGGGTTAGAGAGACGGTTAGGGTGAGGATTGGACCTAGGGTTAGGGTTATGTTGAGGGCAAGGGTTAGAGAGACGGTTAGGGTTAGGATTGGACCTAGGGTTAGGGTTATGTTGAGGGCTAGGGTTAGAGAGATGCTTAGGGTTAGGATTGGACCTAGGGTTAGTGTTAGGTTGAGGGCTTGGGTTAGAGAGACGGTTAGGGTTAGGATTGGACCTAGGGTTAGGGTTATGTTGAGGGCTAGGGTTAGAGAGACTGTTAGGGTGAGGATTGGACCTAGGGTTAGGGTTATGTTGAGGGCCAGGGTTAGAGAGACGGTTAGGGTTAGGATTGGACCTAGGGTTAGGGTTATGTTGAGGGCTAGCGTTAGAAAGACGGTTAGGGTTAGGATTGGACCTAGGGTTCGGGTTATGTTGAGGGCTAGGGTTAGAGAGACGGTTAGGGTTAGGATTGGACCTAGGGTTAGGGTTATGTTGAGGGCTAGGGTTAGAGAGATGCTTAGGGTTAGGATTGGACCTAGGGTTAGGGTTAGGTTGAGGGCTTGGTTTAGAGAGACGGTTAGGGTTAGGATTGGACCTACGGTTAAAGTTAGGTTGAGTGCAAGGGTTAGAGAGACGGTTAGGGTTAGGATTGGACCTAGGGTTAGAGTTATGTTGAGGGCTAAGGTTAGAGAGACGGTTAGGGTTAGGATTGGACCTAGGGTTATTGTTATGTTGAGGGCTAGGGTTAGAGAGACGGTTAGGGTGAGGATTGGACCTAGGGTTAGGGTTATGTTGAGGGCTAGGGTTAGAGAGACGGTTAGGGTTAGGATTGGACCTAGGGTTAGGGTTATGTTGAGGGCTAGGGTTAGAGAGATGCTTAGGGTTAGGATTGGACCTAGGATTAGGGTTAGGTTGAGGGCTTGGGTTAGAGAGACGGTAAGGGTTAGGATTGGACCTAGGGTTAGGGTTAGGTTGAGTGCTAGGGTTATAGAGACGGTTAGGGTTAGGATTGGACCTAGGGTTAGAGTTATGTTGAGGGCTAGGGTTAGAGAGACGGTTAGGGTTAGGACTGGATCTAGGGTTAGGGTTATGTTGAGGGCTATGGTTAGAGAGACGGTTAGGGTTAGGATTGGACCTACGATTCGGGTTATGTTGAGGGCTAGGGTTAGAGAGACGGTTAGGGTTAGGATTGGACCTAGGGTTCGGGTTATGTTGAGGGCTAGGGTTAGAGAGACGGTTAGGGTTAGGATTGGATCTAGGGTCAGTGTTAGGTTGAGGGCTAGGGTTAGAGAGACGGTTAAGGTTAGGATTGGACCTAGGGATAGGGTTATGTTGAGGGCTAGGGTTAGAGAGACGGTTAGGGTGAGGATTGGACCTAGGGTTAGTGTTATGTTGATGGCTAGGGTTAGAGAGACGGTTAGGGTGAGGATTGGACCTAGGGTTAGGGTTATGTTGAGGGCAAGGGTTAGAGAGACAGTTAGGGTTAGGATTGGACCTAGGGTTAGGGTTATGTTGAGGGCTAGGGTTAGAGAGATGCTTAGGGTTAGGATTGGACCTAGGGTTAGTTTTAGGTTGAGGGCTTGGGTTAGAGAGACGGTTAGGGTTAGGATTGGACCTAGGGTTAGGGTTATGTTGAGGGCTAGGGTTAGAGAGACTGTTAGGGTGAGGATTGGACCTAGGGTTAGGGTTATGTTGAGGGCCAGGGTTAGAGAGACGGTTAGGGTTAGGATTGGACCTAGGGTTAGGGTTATGTTGAGGGCTAGGGTTAGAGAGACGGTTAGGGTTAGGATTGGACCTAGGGTTAGGGTTATGTTGAGGGCTAGGGTTAGAGAGATGCTTAGGGTTAGGATTGGACCTAGGGTTAGGGTTAGGTTGAGGGCTTGGTTTAGAGAGACGGTTAGGGTTAGGATTGGACCTACGGTTAAGGTTAGGTTGAGTGCAAGGGTTAGAGAGACGGTTAGGGTTAGGATTGGACCTAGGGTTAGAGTTATGTTGAGGGCTAAGGTTAGAGAGACGGTTAGGGTTAGGATTGGACCTAGGGTTATTGTTATGTTGAGGGCTAGGGTTAGAGAGACGGTTAGGGTGAGGATTGGACCTAGGGTTAGGGTTATGTTGAGGGCTAGGGTTAGAGAGACGGTTAGGGTTAGGATTGGACCTAGGGTTAGGGTTATGTTGAGGGCTAGGGTTAAAAAGATGCTTAGGGTTAGGATTGGACCTAGGATTAGGGTTAGGTTGATGGCTTGGGTTAGAGAGACGGTTAGGGTGAGGATTGGACCTAGGGTTAGGGTTATGTTGAGGGCTAGGGTTAGAGAGACGGTTAGGGTTAGGATTGGACCTAGGGTTAGGGTTATGTTGAGGGCTAGGGTTAGAGAGATGCTTAGGGTTAGGATTGGACCTAGGGTTAGGGTTAGGTTGAGTGCTAGGGTTAGAGAGACGGTTAGGGTTAGGATTGGACCTAGGGTTAGAGTTATGTTGAGGGCTAGGGTTAGAGAGACGGTTAGGGTTAGGAATGGACCTAGGGTTAGGGTTATGTTGAGGGCTATGGTTAGAGAGACGGTTAGGGTTAGGATTGGACCTACGGTTCGGGTTATGTTGAGGGCTAGGGTTAGAGAGACGGTTAGGGTTAGGATTGGACCTAGGGTTCGGGTTATGTTGAGGGCTTGGGTTAGAGAGACGGTTAGGGTTAGGATTGGACCTAGGGTTAGGGTTATGTTGAGTGCTACGGTTAGAGAGACGGTTAAGGTTAGGATTGGACCTAGGGTTAGGGTTTTGTTGAGGGCTAGGGTTAGAGAGACGGTTAGGGTGAGGATTGGACATAGGGTTAGTGTTATGTTGAGGGCTAGGGTTAGAGAGACGGTTAGGGTGAGGATTGGACCTAGGGTTAGGGTTATGTTGAAGGCTAGGGTTAGAGAGACGGTTAGGGTGAGGATTGGACCTAGGGTTAGGGTTATGTTGAGGGCTAGGGTTAGAGAGATGCTTAGGGTGAGGATTGGACCTAGGGTTAGAGTTATGTTGAGGGCTAGGGTTAGAGAGACTGTTAGGGTTAGGATTGGACTAGGGTTAGGGTTATGTTGAGGGCTAGGGTTAGAGAGAGGGTTAGGGTTTGGATTGGACCTAGGGTTAGGGTTATGTTGAGGGCTATGTTTAGAGAGACTGTTAGGGTTAGGATTGGACCTAGGATTCGGGTTATGTTGAGGGCTAGGGTTAGAGAGACGGTTAGGGTTAGGATTGGACCTAGGGTTCGGGTTATGTTGAGGGCTAGGGTTAGAGAGACGGTTAGGGTTAGGATTGGACCTAGGGTTAGGGTTATGTTGAGGGCTAGGGTTAGAGAGACGGTTGGGGTGAGGATTGGACCTAGGTTTAGGGTTATGTTGAGGGCTAGGGTTAGAGAGACGGTTAGGGTTAGGATTGGACCTAGGTTTAGGGTTATGTTGAGGGCTAGGGTTAGAGAGCTGCTTAGGGTTAGGATTGGACCTAGGGTTAGGGTTAGGTTGAGGGGTTGGGTTAGAGAGACGGTTAGGGTTAGAATTGGACCTAGGGTTAGGGTTAGGTTGAGTGCTAGGGTTAGAGAGACGGTTAGGGTTAGGATTGGACCTAGGGTTAGAGTTATGTTGAGGGATAGGGTTAGAGAGACGGTTATGGTTAGGATTGGACCTAGGGTTCGGCTTATGTTGAGGGGTACGGTTAGAGAGAGGGTTAGGGTTAGGATTGGACTTAGGGTTTAGGTTATGTTGAGGGCTAGGGTTAGAGAGACGGTTAGGGTTAGGATTGGACCTAGGGTTAGGGTTAGGTTGAGGGCTAGGTTTAGAGAGACGGTTAGGGTTAGGATTGGAACTAGGGTTAGGATTATGTTGAGGGCTAGGGTTAGAGAGACGGTTAGGGTTAGGATTGGACCTAGGGTTAGGGTTATGTTGAGGGCTAGGGTTAGAGAGTCGGTTAGGGTGAGGATTGGACCTAGGGTTAGGGTTATGTTGAGGGCTAGGGTTAGAGAGACGGTTAGGGTTAGGATTGGACCTAGGGTTAGGGTTACGTTGAGGGCTACGGTTAGAGAGACGGTTAGGGTTAGGATTGGACCTAGGGTTCGGGTTATGTTGAGGGCTAGGGTTAGACAGATGCTTAGGGTTTGGATTGGACCTAGGGTCAGGGTTCGCTTGAGGGCTAGTGTTAGAGAGACGGTTAGGGTTAAGATTGGACCTAGGGTTATAGTTATGTTGAGTGCTACGGTTAGAGAGACGGTTAGGGTTAGGATTGGACCTAGGGTTATAGTTATGTTGAGGGCTAGGGTTAGAGAGACCGTCAGGGTTAGGATTGGACCTAGGGTTAGAGTTATGTTGAGGGCTAGGGTTAGAGAGACGGTTAGGGTTAGGATTGGACCTAGGGTTCGGGTTATGTTGAGGGCTAGAGTTAGAGAGACGGTTAGGGTGAGGATTGGACCTAGGGTTAGGGTTATGTTGAGGGCTAGGGTTAGAGAGACGGTTATGGTGAGGATTGGACCTAGGGTTAGAGTTATGTTGAGGGCTAGGATTAGAGAGACTGTTAGGGTTAGGATTGGACTAGGGTTAGGGTTATGTTGAGGGCTAGGGTTAGAGAGAGGGTTAGGGTTTGGATTGGACCTAGGGTTAGGGTTATGTTGAGGGCTATGTTTAGAGAGACTGTTAGGGTTAGGATTGGACCTAGGATTCGGGTTATGTTGAGGGCTAGGGTTAGAGAGACGGTTAGGGTTAGGATTGGACCTAGGGTTAGGGTTAGGTTGAGGGCTAGGGTTATAGAGACGGTTAGGGTGAGGATTGGACCTAGGGTTAGGGTTATGTTGAGGGCTAGGGTAGAGAGACGGTTGGGGTGAGGATTGGACCTAGGGTTAGGGTTATGTTGAGGGCTAGGGTTAGAGAGACGGTTAGGGTTAGGATTGGACCTAGGTTTAGGGTCATGTTGAGGGCTAGGGTTAGAGAGCTGCTTAGGGTTAGGATTGGACCTAGGATTAGGGTTAGGTTGAGGGCTTGGGTTAGAGAGACGGTTAGGGTTAGGATTGGACCTAGGGTTAGGGTTAGGTTGAGGGCTAGGGTTAGAGAGACGGTTAGGGTTAGGATTGGACCTAGGGTTAGAGTTATGTTGAGGGCTAGGGTTAGAGAGACGGTTAGGGTTAGGATTGGACCTAGGGTTCGGGTTATGTTGAGGGGTAGGCTTCGAGAGAGGGTTAGGGTTAGGATTGGACTTAGGGTTTAGGTTATGTTGAGGGCTAGGGTTAGAGAGACGGTTAGGGTTAGGATTGGACCTAGGGTTAGGGTTAGGTTGAGGGCTAGGTTTAGAGAGATGGTTAGGGTTAGGATTGGAACTAGGCTTAGGATTACGTTGAGGGCTAGGGTTAGAGAGATGGTTAGGGTTAGGATTGGACCTAGGGTTAGGGTTATGTTGAGGGCTAGGGTTAGAGAGGCGGTTAGGGTGAGGATTGGATCTAGGGTTAGGGTTATGTTGAGGGCTAGGTTTAGAGAGACGGTTAGGGTTAGGATTGGACCTAGGGTTAGGGTTATGTTGAGGGCTACGGTTAGAGAGACGGTTAGGGTTAGGATTGGACCTAGGGTTAGGGTTATGTTGAGGGCTAGGATTAGAGAGACGGTTAGGGTTAGGATTGGACCTAGGGTTAGGGTTATGTTGAGGGCTAGGGTTAGAGAGGCGGTTAGGGTTAGGATTGGACCTAGGGTTACGGTTAGGTTGAGGCCTAGGGTTAGAGAGACGGTTAGGGTTAGGATTGGACCTACGGTTAGGGTTAGGTTGAGGGCTAGGGTTAGAGAGACGGTTAGGGTTAGGATTGGACCTAGGGTTAGGGTTATGTTGAGCGCTAGGGTTAAAGAGACGGTTAGGGTTAGGATTGGGCCTAGGGTTAGGGTTATGTTGAGAGCTAGGGTTAGAGAGACCGTCAGGGTTAGGATTGGACCTAGGGTTAGGGTTATGTTGAGGGCTAGGATTAGAGAGACGGTTAGGGTTAGGATTGGACCTAGGGTTAGGGTTATGTTGAGGGCTAGGGTTAGAGAGGTGGTTAGGGTGAGGATTGGACCTAGAGTTAGGGTTATGTTGAAGGCTAGGGTTAGAGAGACTGTTAGGGTTAGGATTGGACGTAGGGTTAGGTTTATGTAGAGGGCTAAGGTTAGAGAGACGGTTAGGGTTAGAATTGGACGTAGGGTTAGGGTTATGTTGAGGGCTAGGGTTAGGGAGATGGTTAGGGTGAGGATTGGACCTAGGGATAGGGTTATGTTGACGGCTAGGGATAGAGAGACGGTTAGGGTTAGGATTAGACCTAGGGTTTGGGTTATGTTGACGGCTAGGGTTAGAGAGACGGTTAGGGTTAGGATTGGACCTAGGGTTAGGGTTATGTTGAGGGCTAGGGTTAGAGAGGCAGTTAGGGTTAGGATTGGACCTAGGGTTAGGATTATGTTGAGGGCTAGGGTTAGAGAGACGGTTAGGGTGAGGATTGTAACTAGGGTAAGGGTTATGTTGAGGGCTAGGGTTAGAGAGACGGTTAGGGTTAGGATTGAACCTAGGTTTGGGGTTATGTTGAGGGCTAGGGTTAGAGAGACGTTTAGGGTTAGGATTGGACCTACGGTTAGGGTTAGGTTGAGGGCTAGGGTTAGAGAGATGGCTAGGGTGAGGATTGGACCTACCGTTTGGGTTAGGTTGAGGGCTAGGGTTAGAGAGACGTTTAGGGTGAGGATTGGACCTAGGGTTAGCCTTATGGTGAGGGCTAGGGTTAGAGAGACGGTTAGCGTTAGGATTGGACGTATGGTTCGGGTTATGTTGAGGGCTAGGGTTAGAGAGACTGTTAGGGTTAGGAATGGACCTAGGGTTCGGGTTATGTTGAGGGCTAGGGTTAGAGAGAGGGTTAGGGTTAGGATTGTACCTAGGGTTAAGGTTATGTTGAGGGCTAGGGTTAGAGAGAGGGTTAGGGTTAGGATTGAACCTAGCTTTGGGGTTATGTTGAGGGCTAGGGTTAGAGAGACGTTTAGGGTTAGGATTGGACCTACGGTTAGGGTTAGGTTGAGGGCTAGGGTTAGAGAGACGGCTAGGGTGAGGATTGGACCTACGGTTAGGGTTAGGTTGAGGGCTAGGGTTAGAGAGACGGCTAGGGTGAGGATTGGACCTACGGTTAGGGTTAGGTTGAGGGCTAGGGTTAGAGAGACGGTTAGGGTGAGGATTGGACCTAGGGTTAGCCTTATGTTGAGGGCTAGGGTTAGAGAGACGGTTAGGGTTAAGATTGGACCTAGGGTTAGGGCTATTTTGAGGGCTAGGGTTAGAGAGACGGTCAGGGTTAGGATTGGACCTAGGATTAAGGTTATGTTGAGGGCTAGGGTTAGAGAGACGGTTAGGGTTAGGATTAGACCTAGGGTTAGGGTTATGTTGAGGGCTAGGGTTAGAGAGTCGGTTAGGGTTAGGATTGGACCTAGGGTTAGGGTTATGTTGAGGGCTAGGGTTAGAGAGACGGTTAGTGTTAGGATTGGACCTAGGGTTAGGGTTATGTTGACGGCTAGGGATAGAGAGACGGTTAGGATGAGGATTGGACCTAAGGTTCGGGTTATGTTGAGGGCTAGGGTTAGAGAGACGGTTAGGTTTAGGATTTGACCTAGGGTTCGGGTTATGTTGAGGGCTAAGGTTAGAGAGAGGGTTAGGGTTAGGATTGGACCTAGGGTTAAGGTTATGTTGAGGGCTAGGGTTAGAGAGACGGTTAGGGTTAGGATTGGACCTAGGTTTAGGGTTAGGTTGAGGGCTAGGTTTAGAGAGAGGGTTAGGGTTAGGATTGGACCTAGGGTTAGGATTATGTTGAGGGCTAGGGTTAAAGAGACAGATAGGGTTAGGATTGGACATAGGGTTAGGGTTATGTTGAGGGCTAGGTTAGAGAGTCGGTTAGGGTGAGGATTGGACCTAGGGTTAGGGTTATGTTGAGGGCTAGGGTTAGAGAGACGGTTTGGGTTAGGATTGGACCTAGGGTTAGGGTCATGTTGAGGGCTACGGTTAGAGAGACGGTTAGGGTTAGGATTGGACCTAGGGTTAGGATTATGTTGAGGGCTAGGGTCAGAGAGACGGTTAGGGTTAGGATTGGACCTAGGGTTAGGTTTATGTTGAGGGCTAGGGTTAGAGAGTCGGTTAGGGTGAGGATTGGACCTAGGGTTAGGGTTATGTTGAGGGCTACGGTCAGAGAGGCGGTTAGGGTTAGGATTGGACCTAGGGTTAGGGTTATGTTGAGGGCTAGGATTAGAGAGACGGTTAGGGTGAGGATTGTAACTAGGGTTAGGGTTATGTAGCGGGCTAGGGTTAGAGAGACGGTTAGGGTTAGGATTGAACCTAGGGTTGGGGTTATGTTTAGGGCTAGGGTTAGAGAGACGGTTAGGGTTAGGATTGGACCTAGGGTTATGGTTAGGTTGAGTGCTAGGGTTAGAGAGACGGTTAGGGTTAGGATTGGACCTAGGGTTAGGGTTATGTTGAGGGCTAGGGTTAGAGAGACGGTTAGGGTTAGGATTGGAACTAGGGTTAGGCTTATAATGAGGGCTAGGTTTAGAGAGACAATTAGGGCTAGGATTGGACCTAGGGTTAGGGTTATGTTGAGGACTAGGGTTAGAGAGACGGTTAGGGTGAGGATTGGACCTAGGGTTAGGGTTATGTTGAGGGCTAGGGTTAGAGAGACGGTTAGGGTGAGGATTAGACCTAGGGTTAGGGTTATGTTGAGGGCTAGGGTCAGAGATTCGGTTAGGGTTAGGATTCAACCTAGTGTTAGGGTTATGCTGAGGGCTAGGGTTAGAAAGACGGTTAGGGTTAGGATTGGACCTAGAGTTAGGCTTATGTTGAGGGCAAGGGTTAGAGAGACAGTTAGGGTTAGGATTGGAACTAGGCTTAGGGTTATGTTGAGGGCTAGGGTTAGAGAGACTGTTAGGGTTAGGATTGGACCTAGGGTTAGGGTTAAGTTGAGGGCTAGGGTTAGAGAGACGGTTAGGGTTAGGATTGGTCCTAGGGTTAGGGTCATGTTGAGGGCTAGAGTTAGAGAGACGGATAGGGTTAGGATTGGACCTAGGGTTAGGGTTATGTTGAGGGCTAGGGACAGAGAGACGGTTAGGTTTAGGATTGGACCTAGGGTTAGGGTTATGTTGAGGGCTAGGGTTAGAGCGACGGTTAGTGTGAGGATTGGACATAGGGTTAGGGTTATGTTGAGGGCTAGCGTTAGAGAGACGGTTAGGGTGAGGATTAGACCTAGGGTTAGGGTTATGTTGAGGGCTAGGGTCAGAGATTGGGTTAGGGTTAGGATTGGTCCTAGGGTTAGGGTTATGTTGAAGGCTAGGTTTAGAGAGATGCTTAGGGTTTGGATTGGACCTAGGGTTAGGGTTCGGTTGAGGGCTTGGGTTAGAGAGACGGTTAGGGTTAGGATTGGACCTAGGGTTAGGGTTAGGTTGAGTGCTAGGGATAGAGAGACGGTTAGGGTTAGGATTGGACCTAGGGTTATAGTTATGTTGAGGGCTAGGGTTAGAGAGACCGTCAGGGTTAGGATTGGACCTAGGGTTAGAGTTATGTTGAGGGCTAGGGTTAGAGAGACGGTTAGGGTGAGGATTGGACCTAGGGTTAGGGTTATGTTGAGGGCTAGGGTTAGAGAGACGGTTAGGGTGAGGATTGGACCTAGGGTTAGGGTTATGTTGAGGGCTAGGGTTAGAGAGACGGTTAGGGTGAGGATTGGACCTAGGGTTAGAATTATGTTGAGGGCAAGGGTTAGAGAGACTGTTAGGGTTAGGATTGGACTAGGGTTAGGGTTATGTTGAGGGCTAGGGTTAGAGAGAGGGTTAGGGTTAGGATTGGACCTAGGGTTAGGGTTATGTTGAGGGCTATGGTTAGAGAGACTGTTAGGGTTAGGATTGGACCTAGGATTCGGGTTATGTTGAGGGCTAGGGTTAGAGAGACGGTTAGGGTTAGGATTGGACCTAGGGTTAGGGTTAGGTTGAGGGCTAGGGTTATAGAGACGGTTAGGGTGAGGATTGGACCTAGGGTTAGGGTTATGTTGAGGGCTAGGGTTAGAGAGACGGTTAGGGTGAGGATTGGACCTAGGGTTAGGGTTATGTTGAGGGCTAGGGTTAGAGAGACGGTTAGGGTTAGGATTGGACCTAGGTTTAGGGTTATGCTGAGGGCTAGGGTTAGAGAGATGCTTAGGGTTAGGATTGGACCTAGGGTTAGGGTTAGGTTGAGGGCTTGGGTTAGATAGACGGTTAGGGTTAGGTTTGGACCTAGGGTTAGGGTTAGGTTGAGTGCTAGGGTTAGAGAGACGGTTAGGGTTAGGATTGGACCTAGGGTTAGGGTTAGGTTGAATGCTAGGGTTAGAGAGACGGTTAGGGTTAGGATTGGACCTAGAGTTAGAGTTTTGTTGAGGGCTAGGGTTAGAGAGACGGTTAGGGTTAGGATTGGACCTAGGTTTAGGGTTATGTTGAGGGCTAGGGTTAGAGAGAGGGTTAGGGTTAGGATTGGACCTAGTGTTAGGGTTATGTTGAGGGCTATGTTTAGAGAGACGGTTAGGGTGAGGATTGGACCTAGGGTTAGTGTTATGGTGAGGGCTAGGGTTAGAGAGACGGTTAGGGTTAAGATTGGACCTAGGGTTAGGGTTATTTTGAGGGGTAGGCTTAGAGAGACGGTTAGGGTTAGGATTGGACCTAGGATTAAGGTTATGTTGAGGGCTAGGGTTAGAGAGACGGTTAGGGTTAGGATTAGACCTAGGGTTAGGGTTATGTTGAGGGCTAGGGTTAGAGAGTCGGTTAGGGTTAGGATTGGACCTAGGGTTAGGGTTATGTTGAGGGCTAGGGTTTGAGAGACGGTTAGTGTTAGGATTGGACCTAGGGTTAGGGTTATGTTGACGGCTAGGGATAGAGAGACGGTTAGGGTTAGGATTGGACCTAAGGTTCGGGTTATGTTGAGGGCTAGGGTTAGAGAGACGGTTAGGGTTAGGATTGGACCTAGGGTTCTGGTTATGTTGAGTGGTAGTGTTAGAGAGAGGGTTAGGGTTGGGATTGGACCTAGGGTTAAGATTATGTTGAGGGCTAGGGTTAGAGAGACGGTTAGGGTTAGGATTGTACCTAGGGTTAGGGTTAGGTTGAGGGCTAGGTTTAGAGAGATGGTTAGGGTTAGGATTGGAACTAGGGTTAGGATTATGTTGAGGGCTAGGGTTAGAGAGACGGTTAGGGTTAGGATTGGACCTAGGGTTAGGGTTATGTTGAGGGCTAGGGTTAGAGAGTCGGTTAGGGTGAGGATTGGACCTAGGGTTAGGGTTATGTTGACGGCTAGGGTTAGAGAGACGATTAGGGTTCGGGTTGGACCTAGGGTTAGGGTTATGTTGAGGGCTACGGTTAGAGAGACGGTTAGGTTTAGGATTGGACCTAGGGTTAGGGTTATGTTGAGGGCTAGGGTTAGAGAGACGGTTAGGGTTACGATTGGACCTAGGGTTAGGGTTATGTTGAGGGCTAGGGTTAGAGAGGAGGTTAGGGTTAGGATTGGACCTAGGGTTAGGGTTATGTTGAGGTCTAGGGTTAGAGAGGCGGTTAGGGTGAGGATTGGACCTAGAGTTAGGGTTATGGTGAGGGCTAGGGTTAGAGAGGCGGTTAGGATGAGGATTGGACCTAGAGTTAGGGTTATGTTGTGGGCTAGGGTTAGAGAGATGGTTAGGGTTAGGATTGGACCTAGGGTTAGAGTTATGTTGAGGTCTAGGGTTAGAGAGACAGTTAGGGTTAGGATTGGACCTAGGTTTAGGGTTATGTTGAGGGTTAGGGTTAGAGAGACGATTAGGGTGAGGATTGGACCTAGAGTTAGGGTTATGTTGAGGGCTAGGGTTAGAGAGACTGTTAGGGTTAGGATTGGACGTAGGGTTAGGGTTATGTAGAGGGCTAATGTTAGAGACACGGTTAGGGTTAGGATTGGACGTAGGGTTAGGGTTATGTTGAGGACTAGGGTTAGAGAGACGGTTAGGGTAAGGATTGGACCTAGGGTTAGGGTTATGTTGAGGGCTAGGGTTAGAGAGATGCTTAGGGTTAGGATTGGACCTAGGGTTAGGGTTAGGTTGAGGGCTAGGTTTAGAGAGACGGTTAGGGTTAGGATTGGACCTAGGGTTAGGGTTATATTGAGGGCTAGGGTTAGAGAGACGGTTAGTGTTAGGATTGGACCTAGGGTTAGAGTTATGTTGAGGGCTAGGGTTAGAGAGACGGTTAGGGTTAGGATTGGACCTAGGGTTAGGGTTATGTTGAGGGCTAGGGTTAGAGAGACTGTTAGGGTTAGGATTGGACTAGGGTTAGGGTTATGTTGAGGGCTAGGGTTAGAGAGAGGGTTAGGGTTAGGATTGGACCTAGTGTTAGGGTTATGTTGAGGGCTATGTTTAGAGAGACGGTTAGGGTGAGGATTGGATCTAGGGTTAGTGTTATGGTGAGGGCTAGGGTTAGAGAGACGATTAGCGTTAGGATTGGACCTAGGGTTAGGGTTATGTTGAGGGCTAGGGTTAGAGAGACGGTCAGCGTTAGGATTGGACCTAGGGTTAGGGTTATTTTGAGGGCTAGGGTTAGAGAGACGGTTAGGGTTAGGATTGGACCTAGGATTAAGGTTATGTTGAGGGCTAGGGTTAGAGAGACGGTTAGGGTTAGGATTGGACCTAGGGTTAGGGTTATGTTGAGGGCTAGGGTTAGAGAGACGGTCAGCGTTAGGATTGGACCTAGGGTTAGGGTTATGTTGAGGGCTAGGGTTAGAGAGACGATTAGCGTTAGGATTGGACCTAGGGTTAGGGTTATGTTGAGGGCTATGGTTAGAGAGAAGGTTAGGGTTAGGATTGGACCTACGATTCGGGTTATGTTGAGGGCTAGGGTTAGAGAGACGGTTAGGGTTAGGATTGGACCTAGGGTTCGGGTTATGTTGAGTGCTAGGGTTAGAGAGACGGTTAGGGTTAGGATTGGATCTAGGGTCAGTGTTAGGTTGAGGGCTAGGGTTAGAGAGACGGTTAAGGTTAGGATTGGACCTAGGGTTAGGGTTATGTTGAGGGCAAGGGTTAGAGAGACGATTAGGGTTAGGATTGGACCTAGGGTTAGGGTTATGTTGAGGGCTAGAGTTAGAGAGATGCTTAGGGTTAGGATTGGACCTAGGGTTAGTGTTAGGTTGAGGGCTTGGGTTAGTGAGACGGTTAGGGTTAGGATTGGACCTAGGGTTAGGGTTATGTTGAGGGCTAGGTTTAGAGAGACTGTTAGGGTGAGGATTGGACCTAGGGTTAGGGTTATGTTGAGGGCCAGGGTTAGAGAGACGGTTAGGGTTAGGATTGGACCTAGGGTTAGGGTTATGTTGAGGGCTAGCGTTAGAAAGACGGTTAGGGTTAGGATTGGACCTAGGGTTCGGGTTATGTTGAGGGCTAGGGTTAGAGAGACGGTTAGGGTTAGGATTGGACCTAGGGTTAGGGTTATGTTGAGGGCTAGGGTTAGAGAGATGCTTAGGGTTAGGATTGGACCTAGGGTTAGGGTTAGGTTGAGGGCTTGGTTTAGAGAGACGGTTAGGGTTAGGATTGGACCTACGGTTAAGGTTAGGTTGAGTGCAAGGGTTAGAGAGACGGTTAGGGTTAGGATTGGACCTAGGGTTAGAGTTATGTTGAGGGCTAAGGTTAGAGAGACGGTTAGGGTTAGGATTGTACCTAGGGTTATTGTTATGTTGAGGGCTAGGGTTAGAGAGACGGTTAGGGTGAGGATTGGACCTAGGGTTAGGGTTATGTTGAGGGCTAGGGTTAGAGAGACGGTTAGGGTTAGGATTGGACCTAGGGTTAGGGTTATGTTGAGGGCTAGGGTTAGAGAGATGCTTAGGGTTAGGATTGGACCTAGGATTAGGGTTAGGTTGAGGGTTGGGATAGAGAGACGGTAAGGGTTAGGATTGGACCTAGGGTTAGGGTTAGGTTGAGTGCTAGGGTTAGAGAGACGGTTAGGGTTAGGATTGGACCTAGGGTTAGAGTTATGTTGAGGGCTAGGGTTAGAGAGACGGTTAGGGTTAGGACTGGACCTAGGGTTAGAGTTATGTTGAGGGCTAGGGTTAGAGAGACGGTTAGGGTGAGGATTGAACCTCGGGTTAGGGTTATGTTGAGGGCTAGGGTTAGAGAGACGGTTAGGGTTAGGATTGGACCTAGGGTTAGTGTTATGTTGAGGGCTAGGGTTAGAGAGATGCTTAGGGTTAGGATTGGACCTAGGGTTAGGGTTAGGTTGAGTGCTAGGGTTAGAGAGACGGTTAGGGTTAGGATTGGACCTAGGGTTAGAGTTATGTTGAGGGCTAGGGTTAGAGAGACGGTTAGGGTTAGGAATGGACCTAGGGTTAGGGTTATGTTGAGGGCTATGGTTAGAGAGACGGTTAGGGTTAGGATTGGACCTACGGTTCGGGTTATGTTGAGGGCTAGGGTTAGAGAGACGGTTAGGGTTAGGATTGGACCTAGGGTTCGGGTTATGTTGAGGGCTTGGGTTAGAGAGACGGTTAGGGTTAGGATTGGACCTAGGGTTAGGGTTATGTTGAGTGCTACGGTTAGAGAGACGGTTAAGGTTAGGATTGGACCTAGGGTTAGGGTTTTGTTGAGGGCTAGGGTTAGAGAGACGCTTAGGGTGAGGATTGGACATAGGGTTAGTGTTATGTTGAGGGCTAGGGTTAGAGAGACGGTTAGGGTGAGGATTGGACCTAGGGTTAGGGTTATGTTGAAGGCTAGGGTTAGAGAGACGGTTAGGGTGAGGATTGGACCTAGGGTTAGGGTTATGTTGAGGGCTAGGGTTAGAGAGATGCTTTGGGTGAGGATTGGACCTAGGGTTAGAGTTATGTTGAGGGCTAGGGTTAGAGAGACTGTTAGGGTTAGGATTGGACTAGGGTAAGGGTTATGTTGAGGGCTAGGGTTAGAGAGAGGGTTAGGGTTTGGATTGGACCTAGGGTTAGGGTTATGTTGAGGGCTATGTTTAGAGAGACTGTTAGGGTTAGGATTGGACCTAGGATTCGGGTTATGTTGAGGGCTAGGGTTAGAGAGACGGTTAGGGTTAGGATTGGACCTAGGGTTCGGGTTATGTTGAGGGCTAGGGTTAGAGAGACGGTTAGGGTTAGGATTGGACCTAGGGTTAGGGTTATGTTGAGGGCTAGGGTTAGAGAGACGGTTGGGGTGAGGATTGGACCTAGGGTTAGGGTTATGTTGAGGGCTAGGGTTAGAGAGACGGTTAGGGTTAGGATTGGACCTAGGTTTAGGGTTATGTTGAGGGCTAGGGTTAGAGAGCTGCTTAGGGTTAGGATTGGACCTAGGGTTAGGGTTAGGTTGAGGGCTTGGGTTAGAGAGACGGTTAGGGTTAGAATTGGACCTAGGGTTAGGGTTAGGTTGAGTGCTAGGGTTAGAGAGACGGTTAGGGTTAGGATTGGACCTAGGGTTAGAGTTATGTTGAGGGCTAGGGTTAGAGAGACGGTTATGGTTAGGATTGGACCTAGGGTTCGGGTTATGTTGAGGGGTACGGTTAGAGAGAGGGTTAGGGTTAGGATTGGACTTAGGGTTTAGGTTATGTTGAAGGCTAGGGTTAGAGAGACGGTTAGGGTTAGGATTGGACCTAGGGTTAGGGTTAGGTTGAGGGCTACGTTTAGAGAGACGGTTAGGGTTAGGATTGGAACTAGGGTTAGGATTATGTTGGGGGTAGGGTTAGAGAGACGGTTAGGGTTAGGATTGGACCTAGGGTTAGGGTTATGTTGAGGGCTAGGGTTAGAGAGTCGGTTAGGGTGAGGATTGGACCTAGGGTTAGGGTTATGATGAGGGCTAGGGTTAGAGAGACGGTTAGGGTTAGGATTGGACCTAGGGTTAGGGTTACGTTGAGGGCTACGGTTAGAGAGACGGTTAGGGTTAGGATTGGACCTAGGGTTCGGGTTATGTTGAGGGCTATGGTTAGAGAGATGCTTAGGGTTTGGATTGGACCTAGGGTCAGGGTTCGCTTGAGGGCTAGTGTTAGAGAGACGGTTAGGGTTAAGATTGGACCTAGGGTTATAGTTATGTTGAGTGCTACGGTTAGAGAGACGGTTAGGGTTAGGATTGGACCTAGGGTTATAGTTATGTTGAGGGTTAGGGTTAGAGAGACCGTCAGGGTTAGGATTGGAACTAGGGTTAGAGTTATGTTGAGGGCTAGGGTTAGAGAGACGGTTAGGGTTAGGATTGGACCTAGGGTTCGGGTTATGTTGAGGGCTAGAGTTAGAGAGACGGTTAGGGTGAGGATTGGACCTAGGGTTAGGGTTATGTTGAGGGCTAGGGTTAGAGAGACGGTTATGGTGAGGATTGGACCTAGGGTTAGAGTTATGTTGAGGGCTAGGATTAGAGAGACTGTTAGGGTTAGGATTGGACTAGGGTTAGGGTTATGTTGAGGGCTAGGGTTAGAGAGAGGGTTAGGGTTTGGATTGGACCTAGGGTTAGGGTTATGTTGAGGGCTATGTTTAGAGAGACTGTTAGGGTTAGGATTGGACCTAGGATTCGGGTTATGTTGAGGGCTAGGGTTAGAGAGACGGTTAGGGTTAGGATTGGACCTAGGGTTAGGGTTAGGTTGAGGGCTAGGGTTATAGAGACGGTTAGGGTGAGGATTGCACCTAGGGTTAGGGTTATGTTGAGGGCTAGGGTAGAGAGACGGTTGGGGTGAGGATTGGACCTAGGGTTAGGGTTATGTTGAGGGCTAGGGTTAGAGAGACGGTTAGGGTTAGGATTGGACCTAGGTTTAGGGTTATGTTGAGGGCTAGGGTTAGAGAGCTGCTTAGGGTTAGGATTGGAACTAGGGTTAGGGTTAGGTTGAGGGCTTGGGTTAGAGAGACGGTTAGGGTTAGGATTGGACCTAGGGTTAGGGTTAGGTTGAGTGCTAGGGTTAGAGAGACGGTTAGGGTTAGGATTGGACCTAGGGTTAGAGTTATGTTGAGGGCTAGGGTTAGAGAGACGGTTAGGGTTAGGATTGGACCTAGGGTTCGGGTTATGTTGAGGGGTAGGGTTCGAGAGAGGGTTAGGGTTAGGATTGGACTTAGGGTTTAGGTTATGTTGAGGGCTAGGGTTAGAGAGACGGTTAGGGTTAGGATTGGACCTAGGGTTAGGGTTAGGTTGAGGGCTAGGTTTAGAGAGATGGTTAGGGTTAGGATTGGAACTAGGCTTAGGATTATGTTGAGGGCTAGGGTTAGAGAGATGGTTAGGGTTAGGATTGGACCTAGGGTTAGGGTTATGTTGAGGGCTAGGGTTAGAGAGTCGGTTAGGGTGAGGATTGGACCTAGGATTAGGGTTATGTTGAGGGCTAGGGTTAGAGAGACGGTTAGGGTTAGGATTGGACCTAGGGTTAGCGTTATGTTGAGGGCTACGGTTAGAGAGACGGTTAGGGTTAGGATTGGACCTAGGGTTAGGGTTATGTTGAGGGCTAGGGTTAGAGAGACGGTTAGGGTTAGGATTGGACCTAGGGTTAGGGTTATGTTGAGGGCTAGGGTTAGAGAGGCGGTTAGGGTTAGGATTGGACCTAGGGTTACGGTTAGGTTGAGGCCTAGGGTTAGAGAGACGGTTAGGGTTAGGATTGGACCTACGGTTAGGGTTAGGTTGAGGGCTAGGGTTAGAGAGACGGTTAGGGTTATGATTGGACCTAGGGTTAGGGTTATGTTGAATGCTAGGGTTAAAGAGACGGTTAGGGTTAGGATACGGCCTAGGGTTAGGGTTATGTTGAGAGCTAGGGTTAGAGAGACCGTCAGGGTTAGGATTGGACCTAGGGTTAGGGTTATGTTGAGGGCTAGGATTAGAGAGACGGTTAGGGTTAGGATTGGACCTAGGGTTAGGGTTATGTTGAGGGCTAGGGTTAGAGAGGTGGTTAGGGTGAGGATTGGACCTAGAGTTAGGGTTATGTTGAAGGCTAGGGTTAGAGAGACTGTTAGGGTTAGGATTGGACGTAGGGTTAGGTTTATGTAGAGGGCTAAGGTTAGAGAGACGGTTAGGGTTAGAATTGGACGTAGGGTTAGGGTTATGTTGAGGGCTAGGGTTAGGGAGATGGTTAGGGTGAGGATTCGACCTAGGGATAGGGTTATGTTGACGGCTAGGGATAGAGAGACGGTTAGGGTTAGGATTAGACCTAGGGTTTGGGTTATGTTGAGGGCTAGCGTTAGAAAGACGGTTAGGGTTAGGATTGGACCTAGGGTTCGGGTTATGTTGAGGGCTAGGGTTAGAGAGACGGTTAGGGTTAGGATTGGACCTAGGGTTAGGGTTATGTTGAGGGCTAGGGTTAGAGAGATGCTTAGGGTTAGGATTGGACCTAGGGTTAGGGTTAGGTTGAGGGCTTGGTTTAGAGAGACGGTTAGGGTTAGGATTGGACCTAGGGTTAGGGTTATGTTGAGGGCTAGCGTTAGAAAGACGGTTAGGGTTAGGATTGGACCTAGGGTTCGGGTTATGTTGAGGGCTAGGGTTAGAGAGACGGTTAGGGTTAGGATTGGACCTAGGGTTAGGGTTATGTTGAGGGCTAGGGTTAGAGAGATGCTTAGGGTTAGGATTGGACCTAGGGTTAGGGTTAGGTTGAGGGCTTGGTTTAGAGAGACGGTTAGGGTTAGGATTGGACCTACGGTTAAGGTTAGGTTGAGTGCAAGGGTTAGAGAGACGGTTAGGGTTAGGATTGGACCTAGGGTTAGAGTTATGTTGAGGGCTAAGGTTAGAGAGACGGTTAGGGTTAGGATTGGACCTAGGGTTATTGTTATGTTGAGGGCTAGGGTTAGAGAGACGGTTAGGGTGAGGATTGGACCTAGGGTTAGGGTTATGTTGAGGGCTAGGGTTAGAGAGACGGTTAGGGTTAGGATTGGACCTAGGGTTAGGGTTATGTTGAGGGCTAGGGTTAGAGAGATGCTTAGGGTTAGGATTGGACCTAGGATTAGGGTTAGGTTGAGGGTTGGGATAGAGAGACGGTAAGGGTTAGGATTGGACCTAGGGTTAGGGTTAGGTTGAGTGCTAGGGTTAGAGAGACGGTTAGGGTTAGGATTGGACCTAGGGTTAGAGTTATGTTGAGGGCTAGGGTTAGAGAGACGGTTAGGGTTAGGACTGGACCTAGGGTTAGAGTTATGTTGAGGGCTAGGGTTAGAGAGACGGTTAGGGTGAGGATTGAACCTCGGGTTAGGGTTATGTTGAGGGCTAGGGTTAGAGAGAGGGTTAGGGTTAGGATTGGACCTAGGGTTAGTGTTATGTTGAGGGCTAGGGTTAGAGAGATGCTTAGGGTTAGGATTGGACCTAGGGTTAGGGTTAGGTTGAGTGCTAGGGTTAGAGAGACGGTTAGGGTTAGGATTGGACCTAGGGTTAGAGTTATGTTGAGGGCTAGGGTTAGAGAGACGGTTAGGGTTAGGAATGGACCTAGGGTTAGGGTTATGTTGAGGGCTATGGTTAGAGAGACGGTTAGGGTTAGGATTGGACCTACGGTTCGGGTTATGTTGAGGGCTAGGGTTAGAGAGACGGTTAGGGTTAGGATTGGACCTAGGGTTCGGGTTATGTTGAGGGCTTGGGTTAGAGAGACGGTTAGGGTTAGGATTGGACCTAGGGTTAGGGTTATGTTGAGTGCTACGGTTAGAGAGACGGTTAAGGTTAGGATTGGACCTAGGGTTAGGGTTTTGTTGAGGGCTAGGGTTAGAGAGACGGTTAGGGTGAGGATTGGACATAGGGTTAGTGTTATGTTGAGGGCTAGGGTTAGAGAGACGGTTAGGGTGAGGATTGGACCTAGGGTTAGGGTTATGTTGAAGGCTAGGGTTAGAGAGACGGTTAGGGTGAGGATTGGACCTAGGGTTAGGGTTATGTTGAGGGCTAGGGTTAGAGAGATGCTTTGGGTGAGGATTGGACCTAGGGTTAGAGTTATGTTGAGGGCTAGGGTTAGAGAGACTGTTAGGGTTAGGATTGGACTAGGGTAAGGGTTATGTTGAGGGCTAGGGTTAGAGAGAGGGTTAGGGTTTGGATTGGACCTAGGGTTAGGGTTATGTTGAGGGCTATGTTTAGAGAGACTGTTAGGGTTAGGATTGGACCTAGGATTCGGGTTATGTTGAGGGCTAGGGTTAGAGAGACGGTTAGGGTTAGGATTGGACCTAGGGTTCGGGTTATGTTGAGGGCTAGGGTTAGAGAGACGGTTAGGGTTAGGATTGGACCTAGGGTTAGGGTTATGTTGAGGGCTAGGGTTAGAGAGACGGTTGGGGTGAGGATTGGACCTAGGGTTAGGGTTATGTTGAGGGCTATGTTTAGAGAGACGGTTAGGGTTAGGATTGGACCTAGGTTTAGGGTTATGTTGAGGGCTAGGGTTAGAGAGCTGCTTAGGGTTAGGATTGGACCTAGGGTTAGGGTTAGGTTGAGGGCTTGGGTTAGAGAGACGGTTAGGGTTAGAATTGGACCTAGGGTTAGGGTTAGGTTGAGTGCTAGGGTTAGAGAGACGGTTAGGGTTAGGATTGGACCTAGGGTTAGAGTTATGTTGAGGGCTAGGGTTAGAGAGACGGTTATGGTTAGGATTGGACCTAGGGTTCGGGTTATGTTGAGGGGTACGGTTAGAGAGAGGGTTAGGGTTAGGATTGGACTTAGGGTTTAGGTTATGTTGAAGGCTAGGGTTAGAGAGACGGTTAGGGTTAGGATTGGACCTAGGGTTAGGGTTAGGTTGAGGGCTACGTTTAGAGAGACGGTTAGGGTTAGGATTGGAACTAGGGTTAGGATTATGTTGGGGGTAGGGTTAGAGAGACGGTTAGGGTTAGGATTGGACCTAGGGTTAGGGTTATGTTGAGGGCTAGGGTTAGAGAGTCGGTTAGGGTGAGGATTGGACCTAGGGTTAGGGTTATGTTGAGGGCTAGGGTTAGAGAGACGGTTAGGGTTAGGATTGGACCTAGGGTTAGGGTTACGTTGAGGGCTACGGTTAGAGAGACGGTTAGGGTTAGGATTGGACCTAGGGTTCGGGTTATGTTGAGGGCTATGGTTAGAGAGATGCTTAGGGTTTGGATTGGACCTAGGGTCAGGGTTCGCTTGAGGGCTAGTGTTAGAGAGACGGTTAGGGTTAAGATTGGACCTAGGGTTATAGTTATGTTGAGTGCTACGGTTAGAGAGACGGTTAGGGTTAGGATTGGACCTAGGGTTATAGTTATGTTGAGGGTTAGGGTTAGAGAGACCGTCAGGGTTAGGATTGGAACTAGGGTTAGAGTTATGTTGAGGGCTAGGGTTAGAGAGACGGTTAGGGTTAGGATTGGACCTAGGGTTCGGGTTATGTTGAGGGCTAGAGTTAGAGAGACGGTTAGGGTGAGGATTGGACCTAGGGTTAGGGTTATGTTGAGGGCTAGGGTTAGAGAGACGGTTATGGTGAGGATTGGACCTAGGGTTAGAGTTATGTTGAGGGCTAGGATTAGAGAGACTGTTAGGGTTAGGATTGGACTAGGGTTAGGGTTATGTTGAGGGCTAGGGTTAGAGAGAGGGTTAGGGTTTGGATTGGACCTAGGGTTAGGGTTATGTTGAGGGCTATGTTTAGAGAGACTGTTAGGGTTAGGATTGGACCTAGGATTCGGGTTATGTTGAGGGCTAGGGTTAGAGAGACGGTTAGGGTTAGGATTGGACCTAGGGTTAGGGTTAGGTTGAGGGCTAGGGTTATAGAGACGGTTAGGGTGAGGATTGCACCTAGGGTTAGGGTTATGTTGAGGGCTAGGGTAGAGAGACGGTTGGGGTGAGGATTGGACCTAGGGTTAGGGTTATGTTGAGGGCTAGGGTTAGAGAGACGGTTAGGGTTAGGATTGGACCTAGGTTTAGGGTTATGTTGAGGGCTAGGGTTAGAGAGCTGCTTAGGGTTAGGATTGGAACTAGGGTTAGGGTTAGGTTGAGGGCTTGGGTTAGAGAGACGGTTAGGGTTAGGATTGGACCTAGGGTTAGGGTTAGGTTGAGTGCTAGGGTTAGAGAGACGGTTAGGGTTAGGATTGGACCTAGGGTTAGAGTTATGTTGAGGGCTAGGGTTAGAGAGACGGTTAGGGTTAGGATTGGACCTAGGGTTCGGGTTATGTTGAGGGGTAGGGTTCGAGAGAGGGTTAGGGTTAGGATTGGACTTAGGGTTTAGGTTATGTTGAGGGCTAGGGTTAGAGAGACGGTTAGGGTTAGGATTGGACCTAGGGTTAGGGTTAGGTTGAGGGCTAGGTTTAGAGAGATGGTTAGGGTTAGGATTGGAACTAGGCTTAGGATTATGTTGAGGGCTAGGGTTAGAGAGATGGTTAGGGTTAGGATTGGACCTAGGGTTAGGGTTATGTTGAGGGCTAGGGTTAGAGTGTCGGTTAGGGTGAGGATTGGACCTAGGGTTAGGGTTATGTTGAGGGCTAGGGTTAGAGAGACGGTTAGGGTTAGGATTGGACCTAGGGTTAGCGTTATGTTGAGGGCTACGGTTAGAGAGACGGTTAGGGTTAGGATTGGACCTAGGGTTAGGGTTATGTTGAGGGCTAGGGTTAGAGAGACGGTTAGGGTTAGGATTGGACCTAGGGTTAGGGTTATGTTGAGGGCTAGGGTTAGAGAGGCGGTTAGGGTTAGGATTGGACCTAGGGTTACGGTTAGGTTGAGGCCTAGGGTTAGAGAGACGGTTAGGGTTAGGATTGGACCTACGGTTAGGATTAGGTGGAGGGCTAGGGTTAGAGAGACGGTTAGGGTTATGATTGGACCTAGGGTTAGGGTTATGTTGAATGCTAGGGTTAAAGAGACGGTTAGGGTTAGGATACGGCCTAGGGTTAGGGTTATGTTGAGAGCTAGGGTTAGAGAGACCGTCAGGGTTAGGATTGGACCTAGGGTTAGGGTTATGTTGAGGGCTAGGATTAGAGAGGTGGTTAGGGTGAGGATTGGACCTAGAGTTAGGGTTATGTTGAAGGCTAGGGTTAGAGAGACTGTTAGCGTTAGGATTGGACGTAGGGTTAGGTTTATGTAGAGGGCTAAGGTTAGAGAGACGGTTAGGGTTAGAATTGGACGTAGGGTTAGGGTTATGTTGAGGGCTAGGGTTAGGGAGATGGTTAGGGTGAGGATTGGACCTAGGGATAGGGTTATGTTGACGGCTAGGGATAGAGAGACGGTTAGGGTTAGGATTAGACCTAGGGTTTGGGTTATGTTGACGGCTAGGGTTAGAGAGACGGTTAGGGTTAGGATTGGACCTAGGGTTAGGGTTATGTTGAGGGCTAGGGTTAGAGAGGCGGTTAGGGTTAGGATTGGACCTAGGGTTAGGATTATGTTGAGGGCTAGGGTTAGAGAGACGGTTAGGGTGAGGATTGTAACTAGGGTAAGGGTTATGTTGAGGGCTAGGGTTAGAGAGACGGTTAGGGTTAGGATTGAACCTAGGTTTGGGGTTATGTTGAGGGCTAGGGTTAGAGAGACGTTTAGGGTTAGGATTGGACCTACGGTTAGGGTTAGGTTGAGGGCTAGGGTTAGAGAGACGGCTAGGGTGAGGATTGGACCTACCGTTTGGGTTAGGTTGAGGGCTAGGGTTAGAGAGACGGTTAGGGTGAGGATTGGACCTAGGGTTAGCCTTATGGTGAGGGCTAGGGTTAGAGAGACGGTTAGCGTTAGAATTGGACGTATGGTTCGGGTTATGTTGAGGGCTAGGGTTAGAGAGACGGTTAGGGTTAGGAATGGACCTAGGGTTCGGGTTATGTTGAGGGCTAGGGTTACAGAGAGGGTTAGGGTTAGGATTGTACCTAGGGTTAAGGTTATGTTGAGGGCTAGGTTTAGAGAGAGGGTTAGGGTTAGGATTGGACCTAGGGTTAGGGTTATGTTGAGGGCTAAGGTTAGAGAGACTGTTAGGGTTACTATTGGACCTAGGGTTAGGGTTATGTTGAGGGCTAGGGTTAGAGAGACGGTTAGGGTTAGGATTGGACCTAGGGTTTGGGTTATGTTGACGGCTAGGGTTAGAGAGACGGTTAGGTTTAGGATTTAACCTAGGGTTAGGGTTATGTTGAGGGCTAGGGTTAGAGAGGCGGTTAGGGTTAGGATTGGACCTAGGGTTAGGGTTATGTTGAGGGCTAGGGTTAGAGAGACGGTTAGGGTGAGGATTGTAACTAGGGTAAGGGTTATGTTGAGGGCTAGGGTTAGAGAGACGGTTAGGGTTAGGATTGAACCTAGGTTTGGGGTTATGTTGAGGGCTAGGGTTAGAGAGACGTTTAGGGTTAGGATTGGACCTACGGTTAGGGTTAGGTTGAGGGCTAGGGTTAGAGAGACGGCTAGGGTGAGGATTGGACCTACGGTTAGGGTTAGGTTGAGGGCTAGGGTTAGAGAGACGGTTAGGGTGAGGATTGGACCTAGGGTTAGCCTTATGGTGAGGGCTAGGGTTAGAGAGACGGTTAGGGTTAAGATTGGACCTAGGGTTAGGGCTATTTTGAGGGCTAGGGTTAGAGAGACGGTCAGGGTTAGGATTGGACCTAGGATTAAGGTTATGTTGAGGGCTAGGGTTAGAGAGACGGTTAGGGTTAGGATTAGACCTAGGGTTAGGGTTATGTTGAGGGCTAGGGTTAGAGAGTCGGTTAGGGTTAGGATTGGACCTAGGGTTAGGGTTATGTTGAGGGCTAGGGTTAGAGAGACGGTTAGTGTTAGGATTGGACCTAGGGTTAGGGTTATGTTGACGGCTAGGGATAGAGAGACGGTTAGGGTTAGGATTGGACCTAAGGTTCGGGTTATGTTGAGGGCTAGGGTTAGAGAGACGGTTAGGTTTAGGATTTGACCTAGGGTTCGGGTTATGTTGAGGGCTAGGGTTAGAGAGAGGGTTAGGGTTAGGATTGGACCTAGGGTTAAGGTTATGTTGAGGGCTAGGGTTAGAGAGACGGTTAGGGTTAGGATTGGACCTAGGTTTAGGGTTAGGTTGAGGGCTAGGTTTAGAGAGAGGGTTAGGGTTAGGATTGGACCTAGGGTTAGGATTATGTTGAGGGCTAGGGTTAAAGAGACAGATAGGCTTAGGATTGGACATAGGGTTAGGGTTATGTTGAGGGCTAGGTTAGAGAGACGGTTTGGGTTAGGATTGGACCTAGGGTTAGGGTCATGTTGAGGGCTACGGTTAGAGAGACGGTTAGGGTTAGGATTGGACCTAGGGTTAGGATTATGTTGAGGGCTAGGGTCAGAGAGACGGTTAGGGTTAGGATTGGACCTAGGTTTAGGGTTAGGTTGAGGGCTAGGTTTAGAGAGAGGGTTAGGGTTAGGATTGGACCTAGGGTTAGGATTATGTTGAGGGCTAGGGTTAAAGAGACAGATAGGGTTAGGATTGGACCTAGGGTTAGGGTTATGTTGAGGGCTAGGGTTAGAGAGACGGTTTGGGTTAGGATTGGACCTAGGGTTAGGGTCATGTTGAGGGCTACGGTTAGAGAGACGGTTAGGGTTAGGATTGGACCTAGGGTTAGGATTATGTTGAGGGCTAGGGTCAGAGAGACGGTTAGGGTTAGGATTGGACCTAGGGTTAGGTTTATGTTGAGGGCTAGGGTTAGAGAGTCGGTTAGGGTGAGGATTGGACCTAGGGTTAGGGTTATGTTGAGGGCTACGGTCAGAGAGGCGGTTAGGGTTAGGATTGGACCTAGGGTTAGGGTTATGTTGAGGGCTAGGATTAGAGAGACGGTTAGGGTGAGGATTGTAACTAGGGTTAGGGTTATGTAGCGGGCTAGGGTTAGAGAGACGGTTAGGGTTAGGATTGAACCTAGGGTTGGGGTTATGTTTAGGGCTAGGGTTAGAGAGACGGTTAGGGTTAGGATTGGACCTAGGGTTATGGTTAGGTTGAGTGGTAGGGTTAGAGAGACGGTTAGGGTTAGGATTGGACCTAGGGTTAGGGTTATGTTGAGGGCTAGGGTTAGACAGACGGTTAGGGTTAGGATTGGAACTAGGGTTAGGCTTATAATGAGGGCTAGGTTTAGAGAGACAATTAGGGCTAGGATTGGACCTAGGGTTAGGGTTATGTTGAGGACTAGGGTTAGAGAGACGGTTAGGGTGAGGATTGGACCTAGGGTTAGGGTTATGTTGAGGGCTAGGGTTAGAGAGACGGTTAGGGTGAGGATTAGACCTAGGGTTAGGGTTATGTTGAGGGCTAGGGTCAGAGATTCGGTTAGGGTTAGGATTGAACCTAGTGTTACGGTTATGCTGAGGGCTAGGGTTAGAAAGACGGTTAGGGTTAGGATTGGACCTAGAGTTAGGCTTATGTTGAGGGCAAGGGTTAGAGAGACAGTTAGGGTTAGGATTGGAACTAGGCTTAGGGTTATGTTGAGGGCTAGGGTTAGAGAGACTGTTAGGGTTAGGATTGGACCTAGGGTTAGGGTTAAGTTGAGGGCTAGGGTTAGAGAGACGGTTAGGGTTAGGATTGGTCCTAGGGTTAGGGTCATGTTGAGGGCTAGAGTTAGAGAGACGGATAGGGTTAGGATTGGACCTAGGGTTAGGGTTATGTTGAGGGCTAGGGACAGAGAGACGGTTAGGTTTAGGATTGGACCTAGGGTTAGGGTTATGTTGAGGGCTAGGGTTAGAGCGACGGTTAGTGTGAGGATTGGACATAGGGTTAGGGTTATGTTGAGGGCTAGCGTTAGAGAGACGGTTAGGGTGAGGATTAGACCTAGGGTTAGGGTTATGTTGAGGGCTAGGGTCAGAGATTGGGTTAGGGTTAGGATTGGTCCTAGGGTTAGGGTTATGTTGAAGGCTAGGTTTAGAGAGATGCTTAGGGTTTGGATTGGACCTAGGGTTAGGGTTCGGTTGAGGGCTTGGGTTAGAGAGACGGTTAGGGTTAGGATTGGACCTAGGGTTAGGGTTAGGTTGAGTGCTAGGGATAGAGAGACGGTTAGGGTTAGGATTGGACCTAGGGTTATAGTTATGTTGAGGGCTAGGGTTAGAGAGACCGTCAGGGTTAGGATTGGCCCTAGGGTTAGAGTTATGTTGAGGGCTAGGGTTAGAGAGACGGTTAGGGTGAGGATTGGACCTAGGGTTAGGGTTATGTTGAGGGCTAGGGTTAGAGAGACGGTTAGGGTGAGGATTGGACCTAGGGTTAGGGTTATGTTGAGGGCTAGGGTTAGAGAGACGGTTAGGGTGAGGATTGGACCTAGGGTTAGAATTATGTTGAGGGCAAGGGTTAGAGAGACTGTTAGGGTTAGGATTGGACTAGGGTTAGGGTTATGTTGAGGGCTAGGGTTAGAGAGAGGGTTAGGGTTAGGATTGGACCTAGGGTTAGGGTCATGTTGAGGGCTATGGTTAGAGAGACTGTTAGGGTTAGGATTGGACCTAGGATTCGGGTTATGTTGAGGGCTAGGGTTAGAGAGACGGTTAGGGTTAGGATTGGACCTAGGGTTAGGGTTAGGTTGAGGGCTAGGGTTATAGAGACGGTTAGGGTGAGGATTGGACCTAGGGTTAGGGTTATGTTGAGGGCTAGGGTTAGAGAGACGGTTAGGGTGAGGATTGGACCTAGGGTTAGGGTTATGTTGAGGGCTAGGGTTAGAGAGACGGTTAGGGTTAGGATTGGACCTAGGTTTAGGGTTATGCTGAGGGCTAGGGTTAGAGAGATGCTTAGGGTTAGGATTGGACCTAGGGTTAGGGTTAGGTTGAGGGCTTGGGTTACATAGACGGTTAGGGTTAGGATTGGACCTAGGGTTAGGGTTAGGTTGAGTGATAGGGTTAGAGAGACGGTTAGGGTTAGGATTGGACCTAGGGTTAGGGTTAGGTTGAGTGCTAGGGTTAGAGAGATGGTTAGGGTTAGGATTGGACCTAGAGTAAGAGTTTTGTTGAGGGCTAGGGTTAGAGAGACGGTTAGGGTTAGGATTGGACCTAGGTTTAGGGTTATGTTGAGGGCTAGGGTTAGAGAGAGGGTTAGGGTTAGGATTGGACCTAGTGTTAGGGTTATGTTGAGGGCTATGTTTAGAGAGACGGTTAGGGTGAGGATTGGACCTAGGGTTAGTGTTATGGTGAGGGCTAGGGTTAGAGAGACGGTTAGGGTTAAGATTGGACCTAGGGTTAGGGTTATTTTGAGGGGTAGGCTTAGAGAGACGGTTAGGGTTAGGATTGGACCTAGGATTAAGGTTATGTTGAGGGCTAGGGTTAGAGAGACGGTTAGGGTTAGGATTAGACCTAGGGTTAGGGTTATTTTGAGGGGTAGGCTTAGAGAGACGGTTAGGGTTAGGATTGGACCTAGGATTAAGGTTATGTTGAGGGCTAGGGTTAGAGAGACGGTTAGGGTTAGGATTAGACCTAGGGTTAGGGTTAGGTTGAGGGCTAGGGTTAGAGAGACGGTTAGGGTTAGGATTGGACCTAGGGTTAGGGTTATGTTGAGGGCTAGGGTTAGAGGGACGGTTAGGGTGAGGATTGGATCTAGAGTTAGGGTTATGTTGAGGGCTAGGGTTAGAGAGACTGTTAGGGTTAGGATTGGACGTAGGGTTAGGGTTATGTAGAGGGCTAGGGTTAGAGAGACGGTTAGGGTTAGGATTGGACCAAGGGTTAGGGTTAGGTTGAGGGCTAGGGATAGAGAGGCGGTTAGGGTTAGGATTGGACGTAGGGTTAGGGTTATGTTGAGGGCCAGGGTTAGAGAGACGGTTAGGGTGAGGATTGGACCTAGGGTTAGGGTTATGTTGAGGGCTAGGGTTAGAGAGAGGGTTAGGGTTATGATTGGACCTAGGGTTAGGGTTATATTGAGTGCTAGGGTTAAAGAGACGGTTAGGGTTAGGATTGGACGTAGGGTTAGAGTTATGTTGAGGGCTAGGGTTAGAGAGACGGTTAGGGTGAGGATTGGACCTAGGGTTAGGGTTATGTTGAGGGCTAGGGTTAGAGAGACGGTTAGGGTGAGGATTGGACCTAGGGTTAGGGTTATGTTGAGGGCTAGGGTTAGAGAGACGGTTAGGGTGAGGATTGGACCTAGGGTTAGAATTATGTTGAGGGCAAGGGTTAGAGAGACTGTTAGGGTTAGGATTGGACTAGGGTTAGGGTTATGTTGAGGGCTAGGGTTAGAGAGAGGGTTAGGGTTAGGATTGGACCTAGGGTTAGGGTTATGTTGAGGGCTATGGTTAGAGAGACTGTTAGGGTTAGGATTGGACCTAGGATTCGGGTTATGTTGAGGGCTAGGGTTAGAGAGACGGTTAGGGTTAGGATTGGACCTAGGGTTAGGGTTAGGTTGAGGGCTAGGGTTATAGAGACGGTTAGGGTGAGGATTGGACCTAGGGTTAGGGTTATGTTGAGGGCTAGGGTTAGAGAGATGGTTAGGGTTAGGATTGGACCTAGAGTTAGAGTTTTGTTGAGGGCTAGGGTTAGAGAGACGGTTAGGGTTAGGATTGGACCTAGGTTTAGGGTTATGTTGAGGGCTAGGGTTAGAGAGAGGGTTAGGGTTAGGATTGGACCTAGTGTTAGGGTTATGTTGAGGGCTATGTTTAGAGAGACGGTTAGGGTGAGGATTGGACCTAGGGTTAGTGTTATGGTGAGGGCTAGGGTTAGAGAGACTGTTAGGGTTAAGATTGGACCTAGGGTTAGGGTTATTTTGAGGGGTAGGCTTAGAGAGACGGTTAGGGTTAGGATTGGACCTAGGATTAAGGTTATGTTGAGGGCTAGGGTTAGAGAGACGGTTAGGGTTAGGATTAGACCTAGGGTTAGGGTTATGTTGAGGGCTAGGGTTAGAGAGTCGGTTAGGGTTAGGATTGGACCTAGGGTTAGGGTTATGTTGAGGGCTACGGTTTGAGAGACGGTTAGTGTTAGGATTGGACCTAGGGTTAGGGTTATGTTGACGGCTAGGGATAGAGAGACGGTTAGGGTTAGGATTGGACCTAAGGTTCGGGTTATGTTGAGGGCTAGGGTTAGAGAGACGGTTAGGGTTAGGATTGGACCTAGGGTTCTGGTTATGTTGAGTGGTAGTGTTAGAGAGAGGGTTAGGGTTAGGATTGGACCTAGGGTTAAGATTATGTTGAGGGCTAGGGTTAGAGAGACGGTTAGGGTTAGGATTGGACCTAGGGTTAGGGTTAGGTTGAGGGCTAGGTTTAGAGAGACGGTTAGGGTTAGGATTGGAACTAGGGTTAGGATTATGTTGAGGGCTAGGGTTAGAGAGACGGTTAGGGTTAGGATTGGACCTAGGGTTAGGGTTATGTTGAGGGCTAGGGTTAGAGAGTCGGTTAGGGTGAGGATTGGACCTAGGGTTAGAGTTATGTTGACGGCTAGGGTTAGAGAGACGATTAGGGTTCGGATTGGACCTAGGGTTAGGGTTATGTTGAGGGCTACGGTTAGAGAGACGGTTAGGTTTAGGATTGGACCTAGGGTTAGGGTTATGTTGAGGGCTAGGGTTAGAGAGACGGTTAGGGTTAGGATTGGACCTAGGGTTAGGGTTATGTTGAGGGCTAGGGTTAGAGAGGAGGTTAGGGTTAGGATTGGACCTAGGGTTAGGGTTATGTTGAGGTCTAGGGTTAGAGAGGCGGTTAGGGTGAGGATTGGACCTAGAGTTAGGGTTATGGTGAGGGCTAGGGTTAGAGAGGCGGTTAGGGTGAGGATTGGACCTAGAGTTAGGGTTATGTTGTGGGCTAGGGTTAGAGAGATGGTTAGGGTTAGGATTGGACCTAGGGTTAGAGTTATGTTGAGGTCTAGGGTTAGAGAGACAGTTAGGGTTAGGATTGGACCTAGGGTTAGGGTTATGTTGAGGGTTAGGGTTAGAGAGACGATTAGGGTTAGGATTGGTCCTAGGGTTAGGGTTATGTTGAGGGCTAGGGTTACAGAGACGGTTAGGGCTAGGATTGGACCTAGGGTTAGGGTTATGTTGAGGGCTAGGGTTAGAGAGACGGTTAGCGTTATGATTGGACCTAGGGTTAGGGTTATGTTGAGGGCTAGGGTTAGAGAGACGGTTAGGGTGAGGATTGGACCTAGGGTTAAGGTTATGTTGAGGGCTAGGGTTAGAGAGACGGTTAGGGTGAGGATTGGACCTAGAGTTAGGGTTATGTTGAGGGCTAGGGTTAGAGAGACTGTTAGGGTTAGGATTGGACGTAGGGTTAGGGTTATGTTGAGGGGTAGGGTTAGAGAGATGCTTAGGGTTAGGATTGGACCTAGGGTTAGGGTTAGGTTGAGGACTATGGTTAGAGAGACGGTTAGGGTGAGGATTGGACCTAGGGTTAGGGTTATGTTGAGGGCTAGGCTTAGAGAGGCGGTTAGGGTGAGGATTGGACCTAGGGTTAGGGTTATGTTGAGGGCTAGGGTTAGAGAGAGGGTTAGGGTTATGATTGGACCTAGGGTTAGGGTTATATTGAGTGCTAGGGTTAAAGAGACGGTTAGGGTTAGGATTGGACCTAGGGTTAGGGTTATGTTGAGGGCTAGGGTTAGAGAGACGGTTAGGGTGAGGATTGGACCTAGGTTTAGGGTTAAGTTGAGGGCTAGGGTTAGAGAGATGCTTAGGGTTAGGATTGGACCTAGGGTTAGGGTTAGGTTGAGGGCTAGGGTTAGAGAGACGGTTAGGGTTAGGATTGGACCTAGGGTTAGGGTTATGTTGAGGGCTAGGGTTAGAGGGACGGTTAGGGTGAGGATTGGATCTAGAGTTAGGGTTATGTTGAGGGCTAGGGTTAGAGAGACTGTTAGGGTTAGGATTGGACGTAGGGTTAGGGTTATGTAGAGGGCTAGGGTTAGAGAGACGGTTAGGGTTAGGATTGGACCAAGGGTTAGGGTTAGGTTGAGGGCTAGGGATAGAGAGGCGGTTAGGGTTAGGATTGGACGTAGGGTTAGGGTTATGTTGAGGGCCAGGGTTAGAGAGACGGTTAGGGTGAGGATTGGACCTAGGGTTAGGGTTATGTTGAGGGCTAGGGTTAGAGAGAGGGTTAGGGTTATGATTGGACCTAGGGTTAGGGTTATATTGAGTGCTAGGGTTAAAGAGACGGTTAGGGTTAGGATTGGACCTAGGGTTAGGGTTATGTTGAGGGCTAGGGTTAGAGAGACGGTTAGGGTGAGGATTGGACCTAGGTTTAGGGTTAAGTTGAGGGCTAGGGTTAGAGAGATGCTTAGGGTTAGGATTGGACCTAGGGTTAGGGTTAGGTTGAGGGCTAGGGTTAGAGAGACGGTTAGGGTTAGGATTGGACCTAGGGTTAGGGTTATGTTGAGGGCTAGGGTTAGAGGGACGGTTAGGGTGAGGATTGGACCTAGAGTTAGGGTTATGTTGAGGGCTAGGGTTAGAGAGACTGTTAGGGTTAGGATTGGACCTAGGGTTAGGGTTAGGTTGAGTGCTAGGGTTAGAGAGACAGCTAGGGTTAGGATTGGACCTAGGGTTAGTGTTATGTTGAGGGCTAGGGTTAGAGAGACGGTTAGGGTTAGGATCGGACTTAGGGTTAGGGTTAGGTTGAGGGCTAGGGATAGAGAGGCGGTTAGGGTTAGGATTGGACGTAGGGTTAGGGTTATGTTGAGGGCCAGGGTTAGAGAGACGGTTAGGGTGAGGATTGGACCTAGGGTTAGGGTTATGTTGAGGGCTAGGGTTAGAGAGAGGGTTAGGGTTATGATTGGACCTAGGGTTAGGGTTATATTGAGTGCTAGGGTTAAAGAGACGGTTAGGGTTAGGATTGGACCTAGGGTTAGGGTTATGTTGAGGGCTAGGATTAGAGAGACGGTTAGGGTGAGGATTGGACCTAGGTTTAGGGTTAAGTTGAGGGCTAGGGTTAGAGAGATGCTTAGGGTTAGGATTGGACCTAGGGTTAGGGTTAGGTTGAGGCCTAAGGTTAGAGAGACGGTTAGGGTTAGGATTGGACCTAGGGTTAGGGTTATGTTGAGGGCTAGGGTTAGAGGGACGGTTAGGGTGAGGATTGGACCTAGAGTTAGGGTTATGTTGAGGGCTAGGGTTAGAGAGACTGTTAGGGTTAGGATTGGACGTAGGGTTAGGGTTATGTAGAGGGCTAAGGTTAGAGAGACGGTTAGGGTTGGGATTGGACGTAGGGTTAGGGTTATGTTGAGGGCTAGGGTTAGACAGATGCTTAGGGTTAGGATTGGATTAGGGTTGGGGTTAGGGTTGGGGTTAGGGTTAGGGTTAGGGTTAGGGTTAGGGTTAGGGTTGGGGTTAGGGTTGGGGTTAGGGTTAGGGTTAGGGTTAGGGTTAGGGTTAGGGTTAGGGTTAGGGTAGGGTTAGGGTTAGGGTTAGGGTTAGGGTTAGGGTTAGGGTTAGGGTTAGGGTTAGGGTTAGGGTTAGGGTTAGGGTTAGGGTTAGGGTTAGGGTAGGGTTAGGGTTAGGGTTAGGGTTAGGGTTAGGGTTAGGGTTAGGGTTAGGGTTAGGGTTAGGGTTAGGGTTAGGGTTAGGGTTAGGGTTAGGGTTAGGGTTAGGGTTAGGGTTAGGGTTAGGGTTAGGGTTAGGGTTAGGGTTAGGGTTAGGGTTAGGGTTAGGGTTAGGGTTAGGGTTAGGGTTAGGGTTAGGGTTAGGGTTAGGGTTAGGGTTAGGGTTAGGGTTAGGGTTAGGGTTAGGGTTAGGGTTAGGGTTAGGGTTAGGGTTAGGGTTAGGGTTAGGGTTAGGGTTAGGGTTAGGGTTAGGGTTAGGGTTAGGGTTAGGGTTAGGGTTAGGGTTAGGGTTAGGGTTAGGGTTAGGGTTAGGGTTAGGGTTAGGGTTAGGGTTAGGGTTAGGGTTAGGGTTAGGGTTAGGGTTAGGGTTAGGGTTAGGGTTAGGGTTAGGGTTAGGGTTAGGGTTAGGGTTAGGGTTAGGGTTAGGGTTAGGGTTAGGGTTAGGGTTAGGGTTAGGGTTAGGGTTAGGGTTAGGGTTAGGGTTAGGGTTAGGGTTAGGGTTAGGGTTAGGGTTAGGGTTAGGGTTAGGGTTAGGGTTAGGGTTAGGGTTAGGGTTAGGGTTAGGGTTAGGGTTAGGGTTAGGGTTAGGGTTAGGGTTAGGGTTAGGGTTAGGGTTAGGGTTAGGGTTAGGGTTAGGGTTAGGGTTAGGGTTAGGGTTAGGGTTAGGGTTAGGGTTAGGGTTAGGGTTAGGGTTAGGGTTAGGGTTAGGGTTAGGGTTAGGGTTAGGGTTAGGGTTAGGGTTAGGGTTAGGGTTAGGGTTAGGGTTAGGGTTAGGGTTAGGGTTAGGGTTAGGGTTAGGGTTAGGGTTAGGGTTAGGGTTAGGGTTAGGGTTAGGGTTAGGGTTAGGGTTAGGGTTAGGGTTAGGGTTAGGGTTAGGGTTAGGGTTAGGGTTAGGGTTAGGGTTAGGGTTAGGGTTAGGGTTAGGGTTAGGGTTAGGGTTAGGGTTAGGTGTTAGGGTTAGGGTTAGGGTTAGGGTTAGGGTTAGGGTTAGGGTTAGGGTTAGGGTTAGGGTTAGGGTTAGGGTTAGGGTTAGGGTTAGGGTTAGGGTTAGGGTTAGGGTTAGGGTTAGGGTTAGGGTTAGGGTTAGGGTTAGGGTTAGGGTTAGGGTTAGGGTTAGGGTTAGGGTTAGGGTTAGGGTTAGGGTTAGGGTAGGGTTAGGGTTAGGGTTAGGGTTAGGGTTAGGGTTAGGGTTAGGGTTAGGGTTGTTTTAGG